>NC_057813.1:299938563-299941224 GCF_018294505.1 Triticum aestivum
CCCGCGGCGGGCCGAGCGGGCCGGCGCGGTGGGGAGGCGGCGGCGACACGTGGCGGCCTCCGATTGGGCGGAGCGCGGCGGCGGACGCGTCCGGCCGGGGTTGGACATGTCCGGCGCGGCCCGGAGGGCAAAATCTAGGGTTTGGGGTGTTTGGACTGCGAAATTTCGGGGGAGAGGGCAATATATAGGTAGAGGGAGCTAGGAGGCTCCAAATGGAGTGCGGTTTTCACCCACATGATCGCGATCGAACGACCGAGAGGATGGAGGGGGTTTCGATTGGTTTTGGGCCACTTGAGAGGGGTGTTGGGCTGCAACACAAAGAGGGCTTTTACGGTTACCTAGTTAACCGTTAGAGTATCAAACGGACTCCAAATGGCACGAAACTTGACAGGCGGTCTACCGGTGCTATACCAAGGCCGCTTGGCAAACCTCGGGCCATTCTGAGAAAGTTTAACACCCGCTCACAACAGGAGACAAAAGGGGACGCCGAAGGACATAGGAGTGTCAGATTGCAAAACGTACAACGGGGAAAATGCTCGGATGCATGAGGCGAACACGTATGCAAAATGAGATGCACATGATGACATGATAAAATGCAACACGCAAGAAAATGACATGGCAACAACGACGAATAACTGGCGGACACCTGGCGCATCGAATCCGGGGCGTTACAATAGGTACCACATCACAATCAACATAATCACATATGTAGAGATACTAAAATGCACACGAACAGTATGTGTTACCTTAACCTTGCCGCTGTTGTTGAACCATTGGATGTAGTAAGGATGTGGATGTGGTCTTGTGGTGAGAGATAGCTTCTCCACCATCTCCATGCTAGCCAAGTTGTAGCAGCTGCCTCCGTCTATGATGACGCGCAGAACGTTCCTTCACAACTCCCTTTGTATGGAACAAATTGTGCCTCTGATTTTGCTCAGCTGGTGTGACCTGCACACTCAAAACACATTGAGCAACTAAATATTCATACCTGTCAGCGTCTTCAGGAGCCATGTATTGCGTCTCATGATCAGAATCATCTCCACCATGTTCTTCACGTGTAATAAGAGCCAAAGTCTCCTCATCATAGTCACTGGCGGACTCATACCCACCATCCTCAGTAGCAATAATCACATGCTGAGATTTTCATTCTCT
Organism: Triticum aestivum; assembly: GCF_018294505.1. NCBI lineage: Eukaryota > Viridiplantae > Streptophyta > Magnoliopsida > Poales > Poaceae > Triticum > Triticum aestivum. Next base: position 299,939,716 of record NC_057813.1, read on the forward strand.
CGCATAATGACCTCTTCCCTTACAACGACGACAAATAATATCACTTGTGTGCCCTATGGATGCCATGGAAGAAGAAGAACTTTGTGCAGGCCCGACAGGTGCGCTCTTGGCAGATAATGGTGGTTGTGCCTGCTTTCTTGTATCACGGCTGGAGGTGGCACCTGATGGAGGTGCTGGTGCAGTTGAAGTAGAAGATGCACGCGGTGTCCATGATGAAGGTCGGCCTGCAGAAAAGTTAGTTCGCGCCAATGCTTGTCGATCCGGCACTTCACGTTCAACTTTACAAGCTAGATGGAATAAACGAGTGATATTAGTATACTCCTTATACTCTAGAATGGTCTGAATCTCTCTATTTAATCCACCCATAAAACGTGCAAGCATAGCTTCATTCTCCTCAACAATACCAGATCTAATCATGCCAGTTTGTAATTCCTGATAATATTCTTCTACAGAATTTTTTCCTTGTGTTAAACGCTGCAATTTTTGAATTAACTCACATTGATAATATGGTGGAACCCAACGAGTACGCATAGCAGTTTTCAAAGCAGCCCAAGTAGCTGGAATAGTATATAATCTACAATATTCAGACCACCAAACACATGCAAAGCTAGTGAAAGCACACACAACAGCAGGAACATGTCTCTCCTCAGGATATTGTAAACATGTAAATCGTTGTTCAGTTTCTAACTCTCAAGTAAGATATATATCAGGAACATATCTACCCTCAAATGGTGGAATATTCAATTTCAGTTTAGGAAGATGGTCATGATCTCGTACCTGAGGAAGAGCCCTACCATTGTGATTATTTGCATGTGGACGACCTGGTGGTTGTGGTGCTGGTGCTTGCACGTAGTTCTGATTTTGATCAACCTCATCCTTGTAACCTCCCGCATAATCATCCTTTGCATCAGCAGTAGGAGCCATAGAAGTATCAACAACAACACCAACAGTTTGGCCAGGCTGAAGAAGGACCCGGCTCGCTCGGCGGAGGGCTGTTTCGCGACATGGAGATAGTTCTTGTTGTTGTTGTCGTTGTTGCAGAGGTGCGGCAGGTGCAGCCAGTGGTGGAAGACGCGCCAACAGTTCATTAAATCTGTTATCGAGCTTTATTTCAAACGTCTTCTCAAGGCCAGTGATCTTCTCCATGGCCTCTTCAAAATTGTTCAGCACATCTTGCACCTGTTCAGTCATCATTTGCTGAAACTTATCATGAAGCTCCTTGTTCGTTAAGTTCTCCCATTCAATCTCGTCGGCTTGTTATCCTTGCATGGTTAGCAGCAATAGAAACACACAAGAATATGATCCTACAGACTACTAACAAGTGGTGGTGGTGGGTGTCACAAATCCGTCAAGCAAAACTCAAATTCTTACCAGTTCTTACCCAGCAGCACGCAGTGATCGGCAACCGTTGTAGTCAAAACTCTCAAAGCTTGGATAGAGTGATTCGCTGGGAGAGTCAAACGCACGACGTAGATGTATGTGGAGCTGGGAAGGCTTATAATATGGTAG
>NC_057813.1:299941234-299952706 GCF_018294505.1 Triticum aestivum
AAAAGGGTCATTAATAATCAATTCAGATATGCAAAGTTGAATAAACGCTCAACGACGGTACTGTGCTGGTCCTAGGCTAGACCGTGCTAGAGACGCGAGCCTAGAACACTAACAATATCACGACTCTACACATAAACAAGGGAAAAGCACACTCTGGAATTTTTTTGTCGCTCTGTTTTTTCTTTTTGCGCTCCTTTTTTTTGCAAAAAATCACTATAATGGCGAGTGTCTCAAAACTCTTCCCGGGTCAAACTGACAGGATAGGCGAGTGTCAGAAATCAGGGCAGCGACGACAAAAAAGTGCGACAAAAAGTCACTATGATGGCACGTGGCTCAAAAGACTCAAAAAAGCCTAAAAATAGGATAGGGAAAAAATATTTTTGCCTGCGAAAATTTTGGCCTAAAAACTGCCTGGGGGTCTCCAGACTCTTTTTTTTTGAAACCTACTCAGGCAAGGAAACACGAATCGGAAATTAGACGGATCTCGAAAACAAACCTAATATGAAAGCAACTCGGATTGGTGGTGGATATATGCTGGTAGGATATGGCAGCGGTGGTGGTATATGGTAGCGGTGGTGGTATATGGATACGGATCGGTGGTGGTATATGGATACGGATTGGTGGTGGTATATGGATATGAATTCAGAGCGGTGGCGGATCAGCGGTGGTGGTAGATGGCAGGAGCGATGACGATGGTGCGGCGGCGGCATGACAACTTGTGAACAAAACTCGAAACTCTAAGGGAAACAAGACGCTAAGACCAGCAACTTGACACGATGATGCAACCGCAAAATCAACAAAGCAAATACAGAAGAGGTTATGCAAAGGCTCAGATTGGTTCGAATAGGATGAACTAACCAATTTTTTTTTGATTTTTCGTGGGCTATAGGTATGAAGAAAAGACTCGATCTAAACTACGAAAAACTGTAAAATCTCACCGAGCAACCTGAAAATCTGATACCACTTGATAGAGGCAAGGGTGTCCCGTCTTTCGATGAGATGGTGGCTATCGTTTTGGAGGAAGTCGACTTTGACGAACCTTCTACAATCGTGCGAGGACGTCGCGCCTTAGCAATCGCTAAACCAACTCCAAGAGGTTATTGACCACGCCGGAGCACGATCAACTTGACCACGAAGGTCTGTTTCCTGCTGGCAAACAGAGAACAAGCAAGAAACTAAGATTGCAATCTGGATATTACGAATATAGGAGGAAAGCTTTATTGATCAAGGTGGGGTTCTGTGATGCCTTTGTCTGGTCGTTGAACACAAACGAAGTATGCGAAGTTGCAGCTATGGCGAACTTTAATCTAAACAAAACCCAAAGTCTAAACGATGCCCTAAGGCTGTATATATGGAGGAAGAGGGGGGGGGGATTTCGCGGCCCTTGGTGGAGGGGTCCGAAATCAACCATATCTCTTGTTTCCCCACACATACGGACTCTAAAAATAGCCTATACTTATGTATTTCCAAATTACATGGGCCTGACCCAATAATAAGGTGACGCAACACCTAGAATAGCCTCGAGACGAAATTTATGAAGTGGCATCTTGTATATTTCGTCCAAGGCTTCGTGCACCCATTATGGTGGCTTCAAAGTCCTGAAATCACCACTTGTAACTCCATTCTTGTTCCCCTTGTGCATGCCATCATCTCCATGCTTGTTCTTGCTCCAATGTTCACCCTTCTCCAAGCTAGGCCCTTCATTTGTAAGCAAAACAAATGTATCCAATTTAGGCAGCATCATATTCTCATGAACATTAGAATCATTACCAAGAAACGAAAGTACCTGATAATTTAATTGGCGTGCGCGAGCTCTAGTAATTGGTCCAGTATATATAGCAGTATGGGCTGTGGGTGTAACAATGGTATTGATGTACTCATCACATCATTAAAGACGAACTTGTTGCATGTTCTCCCTTCTTTACAATTCTGCAATACATTTTAAAATCAGCATCATGCACATATTGATCTTTGATGGTCTCCAAACCAAATATCTTGAAGTCAAGTTGTGAAAGCATAGTATAGCGACGAGACAAAGCATCAGCAATCACATTTTCTTTTTTACCCTTCTTGTGTTTGATAACATAAGGGAGAGTCTTAATGAATTCAACCCATTTAGCATATCTACGATTCAGTTTGGCTTGACTTTTAGTATGTTTCAAAGATTCATGATCAGAATGTATAACAAATTCTTTGGGCCATAAATAATGTTGCCATGTTTCTAAAGTCCGAACAAGAGCATATAATTCTTTATCATAAGTAGAATAATTCAGACTAGGCCCACTCAATTTTTCAGAAAAGTATGCAACAAGTTTGCCATCTTGTAATAACACACCTCCTAATCCAATTCCACTAGCATCACATTCAAGCTCAATAGTCTTATTAAAATCAGGAAGTTGGAGTAAAGGAGCATATGTTAACTTATCTTGCTTGGGATGCCTATAACGAACGGTAATAGCATTGATGGGTCTACAATCGGAGCACATGCGAAAACTACCATCTTGCTTGGGCACAAGTATAACGGGAACGACACAAGGGCTTAAGCTTTCATGTACATGACCGTTGTCGATTAGTTGTTGTACTTGCCGTTGGATCTCCTTAGTTTCTTTGGGGTTGACGCGGTAAGGAGCTTTGTTTGGTAGGGGCGCTTCGGGGATGAGGTTGATATGATGCTCAATGCCTCGTAGAGGAGGTAGTCCCGGAGGTAGCTCATCAGGGAAAACATCTTGGAATTCCTGCAAAAGAGATTGAAACACTAAAGGTAGATCGTGAGAGGTGTTAGTTTTTGGGTCCCCATCCTTGCACACAAGGACAAAGTGCATATCACTCGATGGGTTCTCACACACTTCTCTCGTCTCACTTTTGGTGGCAAATAGGACTAGGTTTTTCTCTCTAGGGGAAGAGGCACTCAAGTTTGGCTTGTGGCTCTCACTCACTTTTTGGTGGATCACTTTCTCACTCTTCTCTCCACGATGGGTGGCTTGCTTGTCGGTATCACTTGACTAGGAGACATAAGTCGTAGCACATACTCTTTTCCTTTCATCTTGAAGCTATAGTGATTGGTACGCCCGTTGTGGATGACACCACGGTCGAATTGCCAAGGCCTACCAAGAAGGAGGTAGCAAACGGACATCGGGACGACATCACACTCCAAAGTGTCTTCATATGCACCAATTTTGTAGGAGACTTGGACCGTATGCTCAACTCGTATACTGCCAAAGTCACTTAGCCATTGCACTTTGTATGGGTGCGGGTGCTTCATCTTGACCAATTGAAGCTTGGAGCATAATTCTTCACTTTCCAAGTTGTGGCAACTACCTCCATCGATGATGATCTTGACGGACCTTCCATTGATGCCGGCCTTTGTCTGGAAGATGTGGCATCATTCGTCTTTTTCTTGTTGATGTTGAAGAGTCAAGACTTTGGAGACAACGAGAGCGGGGCTCGAATCCTCATCACAAAAGACTTGATCATCTTCATCCTCGTTCACGCGCCGGTGCATGGCCACTTGCTCAAGGGCTTCCATCTACTCGTCACTCATGGAGTCATAGGTTCCATCATCATTGAGGATCATGGTGCGCTTGTTTGTGCATTTGTAAGACTTGTGGCCTCGGCCGCCGCAAGTGAAACACTTGAAGGAGCTTGTCTTGACGGTCTCATCGGTCGGAGTAGATGATGAAGCACGCGGCTTGAAGTTGCTTGTAGTAGTAGGAAGACGACTTGAGCTTGTCGAAGCTTTCTTGTAACTTTACATGTCGTCGTTGGTTGTAGATGGCTTGGTTGAGGTAGAATTTGTAGGAGTCATTGAAACTTGGTTCTTGGAGAAGCCGTAGTTATTGGATGAGTACTTGGCGTACTTGAAGTCATCTTGCACTTGACGTTCCACCTTGATAGATTGGTGCATGAGCTCAATGAGGTTGGAGTAGGGTTGGAAATCGGCAATCTTCTTGATGGGATGATTGAGGCCATTGAAGAAGCATGCCATAGTTTGCTCATGATCTTCCGTGACATTGGCTCGAATCATGGCTATCTCCATTTACTTGTAGTATTCTTCAACACTCTTTGTACCTTGCTTGAGGAGTTGGAGTTTCTTGAAGAGATCGCGGTTGTAGTATGTGGGCACAAAACATGCTCGCATGACTTCCTTCATTTGAGCCCAAGTGGTGATTGGTGGTTCACCTCTTGCTTCCCGGCGCTCAAGGACTTGTTCCCACCATATGAGCACATAGTCTTGGAATTCAAGTGATGCCATAGCGATCTTCTTCTCTTCCTCATAGTTGTTCAAATGAAAGATTTTGTCGACCTTCAATGCCCATGAGAGGTATTCTTCGGGATCATTGCTTCCATTGAACATGGGCATTGTGAATTTTAGCTTGCCGTAGCGTTGCTCTTCATTGTGTTGTTGACGATGGTGATGATGACGCCCTTGACGTGGCGGATAATAATCGTCATGTTGCTGTTGGCGCGTAGGAAGTCCATGATCAACTTGCTCTTGTTAAACTTGAGGTTGTGGAGGAGCTTGTCAAACTTGTGGAGGAGCTTGAGGAACTTGACGTTGCACGCATGGTTGGTAGTTCCACTCTTGGATTTCTTCTCGAAGTGCTTCCTCTTGATTGCGCCTATCTCGGTTCCGGTTGGCAATGGCTCGACTTGATTCTTGAAGGCCACGTTGCGCCTCAAGAGCTTGTGCTTCACGTTGTTGTTGTTGAAGACGTTGAGCCTCGACGTCTTGATAAAGGAGGGGTGTCCCGATCTTTCGATGAGATGATAACTATCGATTTGGTGGAGACAACTTTGATGATCCGACTACAAACGTGCACGACGTTGCGCCTTAGCAATCGCTAAACCAACTCCAAGAGGTTATTGACCAAGCCGGAGCACGATCAACCTGACCACGAAGGTCTATTCCTGCAAGGAATTGAAGAACAAGCAAGAATATGATTAAGCAATCTGAATATTGCAAGTATGGATGAAGTATTGATAAAAGTGGGGTTTCACAAGCGGTCTTGGTCTGGTCGTTGGACACAAACGAAGTACATGAAGTTGCAGCGATGGCTAACTTTTAACTAAATAAAACCCAAGGGAAAAGCTACTAGATGGATCTACTTATATAGGAGCAAGGGGTGGCATCCAAGGAGGTGGGAGGGCGTCCCAAGGCAACCTAAAACTAACCCTAGGTCGTACAAGGCCAATGGGCCCAAGTGGAGGTGATGCAACACCTTTGGACTTGTAGTTTGACTCGGATTCTGCTACAGCATCAGATTGTTTCGTCCATAACTCAACGCTCCGGACGAATTTTAAGGTGAATCCAATTGGGTTGAAAAGTGCACGAAATCTAGTTTCCAAAAAAAAGAATCACCCAATTCGGAGTCCGTATGAAAAAGTTGTTGGCGTTTTGATTCAGATATGTTTGTGCAGTCTGAATCTGAATCGAGAACGTGAGAGACTTGGACTCTATCTTCTCTTGGGCCAAAAGTGACATGAGAGAACTTTTTGAACAGCAAGTAAATATCTCTTTCTCCCTTATCTTCATATGTGGATTGTACAAATGTCCCATACACCTGCAATTAGACATGGCACAAAAGATTGTGAAGTATTTTTGTCCTGGATGACATAAATAAATTATTGCATAGTTTGGATTAGAAATCACCTCACAAATATACATGTATGCAATATTTTTGGTCGTATCCAAGGTAGTCATGTCCTCATCACGTCTTGTTCCTCTTGATGTAGACGCACTCGTTCTTCCTCTTGGCGACGTAGACGTTGTCGTTCTTGAACTTATGCAAAAGCGACTTGGTGTGGTTGAGGACGAGGTACTTGCTCATCGACTTACTCTTGTGAATGTTGTCGTGTAGAGGATTGGGAGATGCATGATGATCTTGACACGCGGCTTGTCGAAGAGTGTTCGAAGTCGGTGTGTCGACTTGAGCGGCTCCGTCTTGAGTATGAAGATGTAGAAGGAGGACGGTTCACCAACAAGGCGCGGATCTCTTCCATCCTTGCATCGTTCTCTTGCTTGTGAGCGTTGAGCTTGTTGTCGAAGTAGTCCTTTGTATGTTGCTCGGAGAGTCACAAGTCGGTGGCGAGGTTGTCAATGCGATCGTTCATAGCTTGTTGCTCTTGATGCAACGCTCGTTGTGCACCAAAGAGGTGGCTCTTGGTGACGAACGAGGACATGTCGTCGTCTTGCTCGATGAAGAGTGGGTTGGTATAAGAACTTGGCCTATCCATCATTCCAAGGAAAATATGAGTGATAGAAGGAGAAGAACTTATACCAATTGTACCTTGACCGATGTTAACGATGAATCAAGTTCACTCAAATGCGGACAATGAAATAGCACTATTGGTACCAATTCTTGTCGGTTCTCACACCTACACAAGTAAAAGCTTATGGTGGAGCTTGGTTAGGATGGTGGCACAAAATTTGATGCAATTGTAAGTGAGCTTCAATAATGTTGGAAAAGATTCACAAATTTGCAAATGCAACAAGTAGACCAAGCAATTAGTGGTACACGGAAACACACACACAAATAGATAAGTGGGATTGTGCAAACCAAAAGTGAGCCAAAATGTGGAATCCACGAAAATGCTCTTGTTGCACAATACACGAGAGACGCTAGCACTATGGCACAATAGGCGGATACAGAACTTGTGCACAACCTACTAGGCAAAAATGCAATGACCTCTATCCCAAGTATGCTATATGTATGGTATTTCGGCGCTATGATCCAAGATGATCGGATATGACAATCTTAATGTAGTATGATGCTATGGTTCTTGCCTATAAGCTCTTTGCTTGTCTTTCCTCTTTGCTTAAAAGCTTGGGTGGCTCTTTTACTTTTGAGCTCTTTTCTCATGCAAAACTTCATGAACCAAGATAGCAATTGTGTATGCTATGACAACTTTGTGACACACAAGTTGATGCCAAGATATGCACCATGATGGTATGGTATGTATGCTATGGAGTATGATCACTAATGTGCACAAGTCACATTGCCGGCAATACTCAATGGCTAGTCTAGATGTGTAAGCTACGCAAATGTAAGGCCATGTGGGTATCAATGCAATTGCAAGGTATGACAAAGATGTCCTCGAGGTTACCGTCCTTTGCGATGATGAGTAGCCGATGGAGATGAGAGGTGGTGATGTTGACGCCGAACCGTACCTATATAGCCGAAACACAATAGGACACGGGAACCACAACCCAAAATCTCAAAGACCAAAACATGTCAAAATCATCATAGGAGGTAGCAGTGAGCGGTGTTGGTGCTTGCGAAAAGCGGAGGTGGTATGCGGAAGTAAGCATAGGCACCGGGGGCAAAAATTTGGCGAAACTATGCGGAAATGGGCGCGGGGGGTGGAGTTGCTACTACCAGGGGCCGGATGTCCGGGCCAGTGGACGGATTTCTGGGACACCGAATGTTCGAGGGACTCGAGCGGATGTCCGACCTCCTGGATCGGGGATGAACACGATGAACTCCACGGGAAAAAGGGCAACTCCGGGACAAAATTTGGACGAATTTGTGGATGGAAATTGCGGGAGAGGTGGGGAAAAGCTAGATCCACTCGATGCAAAGCAGATCCGTGGATCAAATCCAACAAAACTTCACCACACCAACAAATCACAAAAAAAATTGGGGCTATTTTTTTGGGGATTTTTGGATTTAGGACGAAATCAACAAAATCATGATAGAAAACACGGGGTAGGGGCTCCAAAAACGTGATCAACGTGGCTCATGCTACCAAGATGATGTAGGGTGGAACCCTAGGGGACGATCTTTCACGTTTGGAGAGGATCCCTACGAGGAACACGAAGAACGCACGGAAGAACACGAGGGAAATCATGAGGGGAAAACAAGAGAAACACTGAACCGACACGAAATTGATCACACAAGTGCTAGATCATCGAGGCACAAAGTAACACGAGATCCAAAGTCAACAAGGGATGATACAAGAGTAATCGTTCTTCTCCGTGAGGAGGTGATGCGGAGCATCCTTCCATCATCCCCATGGACTCTACACCGACACATCCAACCCCACGAGGACCCATGATAAGAGCTAGAGCACGTGCTGTGGACACCGAGGTGAACTCCTTCCTACTTGACTTGCACATGGACACGAATGGAACATGGTTACTACCTCACCAAAATATGCTATGCCTCTTTAGGTATGAAGAGGAACATCACCAAGAAGCTCAGGAGCATCACCAAGGAGAAGGAGGACCACCCCAAGGCCTCGCGAGCCAAGACGAAGCGCAACAGCAGCAATACAGGAAGTCCCAGGTGACCCCGTGCGCATGGGCCCCCGAGACCCCATGCCCACGGACTACACAGGAAGCTGGCGCTAGAGCACCCTGTGCGCACGGGCCCGTACCGTTCTGATGTGGAGCATCCCACGTTCGTCCCCATGTACACTATGACTACTCTCCGAGCCCCAAGAGGACATATGACGAGACCTCGAGCATACGCCATTGGACACAAGGTGAACTCGCTCCTCTCTAAACCTTCACTTTCCACACGTGAGACATGGTTTCTACTTCAAGCGCGGACCTTGTGCATACTCAGGTACACCCGAGGAGACCATGGAGAACCCAAGGACCAAGGCCAAGTGTGTGCGGGAGCAAAGGAAGAAGAAGGAAGAAGAGTCTACTGCTACAGTAGCCGGACATCCGGCCATGTCCCGCACATCCGGCCCAGCCCGGACATCCGGCCCAACCACCGGAAATCCGGCCTCCATCACAGAATGCATCTGGAGGCGACCCCGACAACCCGGACATCTGGTCCCGTGCCCTGGACATCCGGCTCCTCCCGAAGCCCCGGACATCCTGCCCCTGGTATACAGAGAGCAACCGCAGGGCACCCAGGCTAGCGCGGACATCCGGCCCGTCGCGAAGCCCCGGACATCCGGCCCCCAGCCCGGACATCCGGTGCCTGTTTGCGCAGAGTGAACGGGCCCAGGGCCCATGTATCCCTCTCACTTACCCCTTCATGGCTAAGACCTATATATACTCCACCACCTCCTCCTAGTTAGGGTTAGCATTGTGATAGCTCATTTAGAGATAGATCTCTGCTCATCCATACCGGATCTACTCCACGTGAGGGACCGTGCCTCTTCGGAGAAGATCCATTCGGATTCAAGGCCTCCATCCGTAGAAGACAATCAAGACCTCCTCACGAAGAAGAACGGTTACTCTTGTATCTTCTTTGTTGATTTTGAATCTTGTGCTACCTTATGTGTTCGGTGATCTAGCCCTTGTGTCATCAATTACTTGTCGGTTGAGTGATTCTCTCGTTTCTCCTTGTGTTCTTCCGCGCGTTCTTCGTGTTTCCCCGTAGGACCCACTCCAAACATGAAAGATCGTCACCATAGGGTTCCACCCTAAATCATCTTGGTATCATGAGCCACGTTGATCACGTTTTTGGAGCCCCTACCCCGTGTATTCTAGCTTGATTTTGTTGATTTCGTCCTAAATCCGAAAATCCCCACCAAAAATAGCCCCATTTTTTTTGTGATTTGTTGGTTTGATGATGTTTTGTTGATTTTGATCTATGGATTTGCTTGGTTTCAAGTGGATCTAGCTTCCCTGCAAGTTTCTCCCCCTTCCATCCACGAAATCTCCGCAATTTTGCCCCTGAAATCATCAATTTCCGCCCCCAAAATCGAGTTCCTCGAGTTCATCCTCGGATTGGGAGCTCGGACATCCGGCCCGACCAGCGGACATCCGGCCTGCCCGGACATCTAGCCTTTGGCCCGGACATCCGGCCCCTAGAGCGTATTTCGCGCGCGGTTCGGGACATCAGCCACCGGAAATCTGGCCAAGCCCCCGGATATCCGGTCTGTGTAGATTTCAGCCTCCCCGTTGCACCGTTTCGGCCATAACTAATTCATCCAAACTCCTATTTTGACGTTCTTTAGCTCGTTTTGAAGCTCTTGACATCCCCCTTCCCACAAAAATACCACCAACATCATTTGACTCCGTAAATTTTTTGAAAATTTGGCAAGTTTGCCTATGCCCTCCACCATATCATCCGCATAGCCACCACCGACTTCTGCAACCTAACCCAACTTGTTCCCTATAGCATTAGTGGTTGTTTGAGTTGTGATTCGAGTCTCCTAAGGTGTTTCGGCTACTTAGGGTCGGTTGCTTCTTCATCAACCACCACCACCACTTCCGCATCACCTTGCCCACCATACACTTCCACCAACCCAACTTAACCCAATTTTGTTTGAGCTTATTTGAGTTGTGCCTTGTGTCTCCTAAGGTGTTTAGGCTACTTAGGGACGGCAACTTCAACTCCGACACGTGTATAGCCCTTCATCCCACTTCCGCATTTCCAAGTGCAAACCACCACCGCTTTCCGCTACCACCATTTTGACATTTGACGTTTGAGATTTTTAGTTCGCGATTTTTCCATTTCCTAAGGTGTTTCGGCTACTTAGGGACGAGTCTCCATCATCTTGGTTTCTACATCAAGAACACCTCTACTCATCATCGCCGGATGGTAACCTCCATATCATCTTGGTATCGTGGTATCCCTCCATTGTATATCCCCTTGCCATTGCATTGTTAACCCCTAGCCCATTTTGCGTTACTTGCCTAGCGAGACTAGCCATTTGAGTATTGCCGGCAATGTGACTTGTGCACATTAGTGATCATACTTCCCATAGCATACATACCATATCATCGTGGTGCATATATTGCTATCATATCTTGTGTCACAAGTTTGTTCCCGCATATACACAATTGCTATCTTGGTTTGTGCATTGTGCAAAAGTGGGCATACAAAAAAAAGAGAATAAAGCTTTTAAGAAAAAGAGAGAGAGCAAAGAGCTTGTAAGCAAGTGCCATAGCATCATACCACATTGTATATAAGATTTTCATATCCGATCATCTTGAGAGAAACACCGGGAACCATACATACATAGCATACTTGGGATAAAAGTCCATATATTTTGCATCTTATAGGTTGTGCACAGGTGTCGTATCCACCAATAGAGCAATCGTTCTAGCGTCTCTCTTGAGTTGTGCAACACAAGCATTTTCCGTGGAGTCCACATTTTGTGCTCATTCCTTGGTTGCACGGCCCCGTTTATCAATCCGTGTGTGCGTTTCCGTGTGCCATCCATATTGCTATTGGTCCATTTGTTTCACTTGCGAGTTTGTGAATCTCTTTCAACATTATTGACTCTTGCTAACATTTTGCATTAAATTTTTGTGCCACTATCCTCACCGAGCTCCTCCATAAGCTTTACTTGTGTAGGTGTGAGAACCGACAAGGATTGGTACCAATAGTGCTATTTCATTGTCCGCATTTGAGTGAACTTGATTCATTGTCAACATCGGTCAAGGTACATTGGTATAAGTTCTTCTCTTTCTCCCACTCATATTTGCTCGAGTCTTGTGATGGATAGGCAAGGCATTTCCTCTCCGGTCTACGACAACAATGACGGCGTGAACAACTACATCAA
>NC_057813.1:299952806-300046868 GCF_018294505.1 Triticum aestivum
CCTTTGTCTGGTCGTTGAACACAAACGAAGTATGCGAAGTTGCAGCTATGGCGAACTTTAATCTAAACAAAACCCAAAGTCTAAACGATGCCCTAAGGCTGTATATATGGAGGAAGAGGGGGGGGGGATTTCGCGGCCCTTGGTGGAGGGGTCCGAAATCAACCATATCTCTTGTTTCCCCACACATACGGACTCTAAAAATAGCCTATACTTATGTATTTCCAAATTACATGGGCCTGACCCAATAATAAGGTGACGCAACACCTAGAATAGCCTCGAGACGAAATTTATGAAGTGGCATCTTGTATATTTCGTCCAAGGCTTCGTGCACCCATTATGGTGGCTTCAAAGTCCTGAAATCACCACTTGTAACTCCATTCTTGTTCCCCTTGTGCATGCCATCATCTCCATGCTTGTTCTTGCTCCAATGTTCACCCTTCTCCAAGCTAGGCCCTTCATTTGTAAGCAAAACAAATGTATCCAATTTAGGCAGCATCATATTCTCATGAACATTAGAATCATTACCAAGAAACGAAAGTACCTGATAATTTAATTGGCGTGCGCGAGCTCTAGTAATTGGTCCAGTATATATAGCAGTATGGGCTGTGGGTGTAACAATGGTATTGATGTACTCATCACATCATTAAAGACGAACTTGTTGCATGTTCTCCCTTCTTTACAATTCTGCAATACATTTTAAAATCAGCATCATGCACATATTGATCTTTGATGGTCTCCAAACCAAATATCTTGAAGTCAAGTTGTGAAAGCATAGTATAGCGACGAGACAAAGCATCAGCAATCACATTTTCTTTTTTACCCTTCTTGTGTTTGATAACATAAGGGAGAGTCTTAATGAATTCAACCCATTTAGCATATCTACGATTCAGTTTGGCTTGACTTTTAGTATGTTTCAAAGATTCATGATCAGAATGTATAACAAATTCTTTGGGCCATAAATAATGTTGCCATGTTTCTAAAGTCCGAACAAGAGCATATAATTCTTTATCATAAGTAGAATAATTCAGACTAGGCCCACTCAATTTTTCAGAAAAGTATGCAACAAGTTTGCCATCTTGTAATAACACACCTCCTAATCCAATTCCACTAGCATCACATTCAAGCTCAATAGTCTTATTAAAATCAGGAAGTTGGAGTAAAGGAGCATATGTTAACTTATCTTGCTTGGGATGCCTATAACGAACGGTAATAGCATTGATGGGTCTACAATCGGAGCACATGCGAAAACTACCATCTTGCTTGGGCACAAGTATAACGGGAACGACACAAGGGCTTAAGCTTTCATGTACATGACCGTTGTCGATTAGTTGTTGTACTTGCCGTTGGATCTCCTTAGTTTCTTTGGGGTTGACGCGGTAAGGAGCTTTGTTTGGTAGGGGCGCTTCGGGGATGAGGTTGATATGATGCTCAATGCCTCGTAGAGGAGGTAGTCCCGGAGGTAGCTCATCAGGGAAAACATCTTGGAATTCCTGCAAAAGAGATTGAAACACTAAAGGTAGATCGTGAGAGGTGTTAGTTTTTGGGTCCCCATCCTTGCACACAAGGACAAAGTGCATATCACTCGATGGGTTCTCACACACTTCTCTCGTCTCACTTTTGGTGGCAAATAGGACTAGGTTTTTCTCTCTAGGGGAAGAGGCACTCAAGTTTGGCTTGTGGCTCTCACTCACTTTTTGGTGGATCACTTTCTCACTCTTCTCTCCACGATGGGTGGCTTGCTTGTCGGTATCACTTGACTAGGAGACATAAGTCGTAGCACATACTCTTTTCCTTTCATCTTGAAGCTATAGTGATTGGTACGCCCGTTGTGGATGACACCACGGTCGAATTGCCAAGGCCTACCAAGAAGGAGGTAGCAAACGGACATCGGGACGACATCACACTCCAAAGTGTCTTCATATGCACCAATTTTGTAGGAGACTTGGACCGTATGCTCAACTCGTATACTGCCAAAGTCACTTAGCCATTGCACTTTGTATGGGTGCGGGTGCTTCATCTTGACCAATTGAAGCTTGGAGCATAATTCTTCACTTTCCAAGTTGTGGCAACTACCTCCATCGATGATGATCTTGACGGACCTTCCATTGATGCCGGCCTTTGTCTGGAAGATGTGGCATCATTCGTCTTTTTCTTGTTGATGTTGAAGAGTCAAGACTTTGGAGACAACGAGAGCGGGGCTCGAATCCTCATCACAAAAGACTTGATCATCTTCATCCTCGTTCACGCGCCGGTGCATGGCCACTTGCTCAAGGGCTTCCATCTACTCGTCACTCATGGAGTCATAGGTTCCATCATCATTGAGGATCATGGTGCGCTTGTTTGTGCATTTGTAAGACTTGTGGCCTCGGCCGCCGCAAGTGAAACACTTGAAGGAGCTTGTCTTGACGGTCTCATCGGTCGGAGTAGATGATGAAGCACGCGGCTTGAAGTTGCTTGTAGTAGTAGGAAGACGACTTGAGCTTGTCGAAGCTTTCTTGTAACTTTACATGTCGTCGTTGGTTGTAGATGGCTTGGTTGAGGTAGAATTTGTAGGAGTCATTGAAACTTGGTTCTTGGAGAAGCCGTAGTTATTGGATGAGTACTTGGCGTACTTGAAGTCATCTTGCACTTGACGTTCCACCTTGATAGATTGGTGCATGAGCTCAATGAGGTTGGAGTAGGGTTGGAAATCGGCAATCTTCTTGATGGGATGATTGAGGCCATTGAAGAAGCATGCCATAGTTTGCTCATGATCTTCCGTGACATTGGCTCGAATCATGGCTATCTCCATTTACTTGTAGTATTCTTCAACACTCTTTGTACCTTGCTTGAGGAGTTGGAGTTTCTTGAAGAGATCGCGGTTGTAGTATGTGGGCACAAAACATGCTCGCATGACTTCCTTCATTTGAGCCCAAGTGGTGATTGGTGGTTCACCTCTTGCTTCCCGGCGCTCAAGGACTTGTTCCCACCATATGAGCACATAGTCTTGGAATTCAAGTGATGCCATAGCGATCTTCTTCTCTTCCTCATAGTTGTTCAAATGAAAGATTTTGTCGACCTTCAATGCCCATGAGAGGTATTCTTCGGGATCATTGCTTCCATTGAACATGGGCATTGTGAATTTTAGCTTGCCGTAGCGTTGCTCTTCATTGTGTTGTTGACGATGGTGATGATGACGCCCTTGACGTGGCGGATAATAATCGTCATGTTGCTGTTGGCGCGTAGGAAGTCCATGATCAACTTGCTCTTGTTAAACTTGAGGTTGTGGAGGAGCTTGTCAAACTTGTGGAGGAGCTTGAGGAACTTGACGTTGCACGCATGGTTGGTAGTTCCACTCTTGGATTTCTTCTCGAAGTGCTTCCTCTTGATTGCGCCTATCTCGGTTCCGGTTGGCAATGGCTCGACTTGATTCTTGAAGGCCACGTTGCGCCTCAAGAGCTTGTGCTTCACGTTGTTGTTGTTGAAGACGTTGAGCCTCGACGTCTTGATAAAGGAGGGGTGTCCCGATCTTTCGATGAGATGATAACTATCGATTTGGTGGAGACAACTTTGATGATCCGACTACAAACGTGCACGACGTTGCGCCTTAGCAATCGCTAAACCAACTCCAAGAGGTTATTGACCAAGCCGGAGCACGATCAACCTGACCACGAAGGTCTATTCCTGCAAGGAATTGAAGAACAAGCAAGAATATGATTAAGCAATCTGAATATTGCAAGTATGGATGAAGTATTGATAAAAGTGGGGTTTCACAAGCGGTCTTGGTCTGGTCGTTGGACACAAACGAAGTACATGAAGTTGCAGCGATGGCTAACTTTTAACTAAATAAAACCCAAGGGAAAAGCTACTAGATGGATCTACTTATATAGGAGCAAGGGGTGGCATCCAAGGAGGTGGGAGGGCGTCCCAAGGCAACCTAAAACTAACCCTAGGTCGTACAAGGCCAATGGGCCCAAGTGGAGGTGATGCAACACCTTTGGACTTGTAGTTTGACTCGGATTCTGCTACAGCATCAGATTGTTTCGTCCATAACTCAACGCTCCGGACGAATTTTAAGGTGAATCCAATTGGGTTGAAAAGTGCACGAAATCTAGTTTCCAAAAAAAAGAATCACCCAATTCGGAGTCCGTATGAAAAAGTTGTTGGCGTTTTGATTCAGATATGTTTGTGCAGTCTGAATCTGAATCGAGAACGTGAGAGACTTGGACTCTATCTTCTCTTGGGCCAAAAGTGACATGAGAGAACTTTTTGAACAGCAAGTAAATATCTCTTTCTCCCTTATCTTCATATGTGGATTGTACAAATGTCCCATACACCTGCAATTAGACATGGCACAAAAGATTGTGAAGTATTTTTGTCCTGGATGACATAAATAAATTATTGCATAGTTTGGATTAGAAATCACCTCACAAATATACATGTATGCAATATTTTTGGTCGTATCCAAGGTAGTCATGTCCTCATCACGTCTTGTTCCTCTTGATGTAGACGCACTCGTTCTTCCTCTTGGCGACGTAGACGTTGTCGTTCTTGAACTTATGCAAAAGCGACTTGGTGTGGTTGAGGACGAGGTACTTGCTCATCGACTTACTCTTGTGAATGTTGTCGTGTAGAGGATTGGGAGATGCATGATGATCTTGACACGCGGCTTGTCGAAGAGTGTTCGAAGTCGGTGTGTCGACTTGAGCGGCTCCGTCTTGAGTATGAAGATGTAGAAGGAGGACGGTTCACCAACAAGGCGCGGATCTCTTCCATCCTTGCATCGTTCTCTTGCTTGTGAGCGTTGAGCTTGTTGTCGAAGTAGTCCTTTGTATGTTGCTCGGAGAGTCACAAGTCGGTGGCGAGGTTGTCAATGCGATCGTTCATAGCTTGTTGCTCTTGATGCAACGCTCGTTGTGCACCAAAGAGGTGGCTCTTGGTGACGAACGAGGACATGTCGTCGTCTTGCTCGATGAAGAGTGGGTTGGTATAAGAACTTGGCCTATCCATCATTCCAAGGAAAATATGAGTGATAGAAGGAGAAGAACTTATACCAATTGTACCTTGACCGATGTTAACGATGAATCAAGTTCACTCAAATGCGGACAATGAAATAGCACTATTGGTACCAATTCTTGTCGGTTCTCACACCTACACAAGTAAAAGCTTATGGTGGAGCTTGGTTAGGATGGTGGCACAAAATTTGATGCAATTGTAAGTGAGCTTCAATAATGTTGGAAAAGATTCACAAATTTGCAAATGCAACAAGTAGACCAAGCAATTAGTGGTACACGGAAACACACACACAAATAGATAAGTGGGATTGTGCAAACCAAAAGTGAGCCAAAATGTGGAATCCACGAAAATGCTCTTGTTGCACAATACACGAGAGACGCTAGCACTATGGCACAATAGGCGGATACAGAACTTGTGCACAACCTACTAGGCAAAAATGCAATGACCTCTATCCCAAGTATGCTATATGTATGGTATTTCGGCGCTATGATCCAAGATGATCGGATATGACAATCTTAATGTAGTATGATGCTATGGTTCTTGCCTATAAGCTCTTTGCTTGTCTTTCCTCTTTGCTTAAAAGCTTGGGTGGCTCTTTTACTTTTGAGCTCTTTTCTCATGCAAAACTTCATGAACCAAGATAGCAATTGTGTATGCTATGACAACTTTGTGACACACAAGTTGATGCCAAGATATGCACCATGATGGTATGGTATGTATGCTATGGAGTATGATCACTAATGTGCACAAGTCACATTGCCGGCAATACTCAATGGCTAGTCTAGATGTGTAAGCTACGCAAATGTAAGGCCATGTGGGTATCAATGCAATTGCAAGGTATGACAAAGATGTCCTCGAGGTTACCGTCCTTTGCGATGATGAGTAGCCGATGGAGATGAGAGGTGGTGATGTTGACGCCGAACCGTACCTATATAGCCGAAACACAATAGGACACGGGAACCACAACCCAAAATCTCAAAGACCAAAACATGTCAAAATCATCATAGGAGGTAGCAGTGAGCGGTGTTGGTGCTTGCGAAAAGCGGAGGTGGTATGCGGAAGTAAGCATAGGCACCGGGGGCAAAAATTTGGCGAAACTATGCGGAAATGGGCGCGGGGGGTGGAGTTGCTACTACCAGGGGCCGGATGTCCGGGCCAGTGGACGGATTTCTGGGACACCGAATGTTCGAGGGACTCGAGCGGATGTCCGACCTCCTGGATCGGGGATGAACACGATGAACTCCACGGGAAAAAGGGCAACTCCGGGACAAAATTTGGACGAATTTGTGGATGGAAATTGCGGGAGAGGTGGGGAAAAGCTAGATCCACTCGATGCAAAGCAGATCCGTGGATCAAATCCAACAAAACTTCACCACACCAACAAATCACAAAAAAAATTGGGGCTATTTTTTTGGGGATTTTTGGATTTAGGACGAAATCAACAAAATCATGATAGAAAACACGGGGTAGGGGCTCCAAAAACGTGATCAACGTGGCTCATGCTACCAAGATGATGTAGGGTGGAACCCTAGGGGACGATCTTTCACGTTTGGAGAGGATCCCTACGAGGAACACGAAGAACGCACGGAAGAACACGAGGGAAATCATGAGGGGAAAACAAGAGAAACACTGAACCGACACGAAATTGATCACACAAGTGCTAGATCATCGAGGCACAAAGTAACACGAGATCCAAAGTCAACAAGGGATGATACAAGAGTAATCGTTCTTCTCCGTGAGGAGGTGATGCGGAGCATCCTTCCATCATCCCCATGGACTCTACACCGACACATCCAACCCCACGAGGACCCATGATAAGAGCTAGAGCACGTGCTGTGGACACCGAGGTGAACTCCTTCCTACTTGACTTGCACATGGACACGAATGGAACATGGTTACTACCTCACCAAAATATGCTATGCCTCTTTAGGTATGAAGAGGAACATCACCAAGAAGCTCAGGAGCATCACCAAGGAGAAGGAGGACCACCCCAAGGCCTCGCGAGCCAAGACGAAGCGCAACAGCAGCAATACAGGAAGTCCCAGGTGACCCCGTGCGCATGGGCCCCCGAGACCCCATGCCCACGGACTACACAGGAAGCTGGCGCTAGAGCACCCTGTGCGCACGGGCCCGTACCGTTCTGATGTGGAGCATCCCACGTTCGTCCCCATGTACACTATGACTACTCTCCGAGCCCCAAGAGGACATATGACGAGACCTCGAGCATACGCCATTGGACACAAGGTGAACTCGCTCCTCTCTAAACCTTCACTTTCCACACGTGAGACATGGTTTCTACTTCAAGCGCGGACCTTGTGCATACTCAGGTACACCCGAGGAGACCATGGAGAACCCAAGGACCAAGGCCAAGTGTGTGCGGGAGCAAAGGAAGAAGAAGGAAGAAGAGTCTACTGCTACAGTAGCCGGACATCCGGCCATGTCCCGCACATCCGGCCCAGCCCGGACATCCGGCCCAACCACCGGAAATCCGGCCTCCATCACAGAATGCATCTGGAGGCGACCCCGACAACCCGGACATCTGGTCCCGTGCCCTGGACATCCGGCTCCTCCCGAAGCCCCGGACATCCTGCCCCTGGTATACAGAGAGCAACCGCAGGGCACCCAGGCTAGCGCGGACATCCGGCCCGTCGCGAAGCCCCGGACATCCGGCCCCCAGCCCGGACATCCGGTGCCTGTTTGCGCAGAGTGAACGGGCCCAGGGCCCATGTATCCCTCTCACTTACCCCTTCATGGCTAAGACCTATATATACTCCACCACCTCCTCCTAGTTAGGGTTAGCATTGTGATAGCTCATTTAGAGATAGATCTCTGCTCATCCATACCGGATCTACTCCACGTGAGGGACCGTGCCTCTTCGGAGAAGATCCATTCGGATTCAAGGCCTCCATCCGTAGAAGACAATCAAGACCTCCTCACGAAGAAGAACGGTTACTCTTGTATCTTCTTTGTTGATTTTGAATCTTGTGCTACCTTATGTGTTCGGTGATCTAGCCCTTGTGTCATCAATTACTTGTCGGTTGAGTGATTCTCTCGTTTCTCCTTGTGTTCTTCCGCGCGTTCTTCGTGTTTCCCCGTAGGACCCACTCCAAACATGAAAGATCGTCACCATAGGGTTCCACCCTAAATCATCTTGGTATCATGAGCCACGTTGATCACGTTTTTGGAGCCCCTACCCCGTGTATTCTAGCTTGATTTTGTTGATTTCGTCCTAAATCCGAAAATCCCCACCAAAAATAGCCCCATTTTTTTTGTGATTTGTTGGTTTGATGATGTTTTGTTGATTTTGATCTATGGATTTGCTTGGTTTCAAGTGGATCTAGCTTCCCTGCAAGTTTCTCCCCCTTCCATCCACGAAATCTCCGCAATTTTGCCCCTGAAATCATCAATTTCCGCCCCCAAAATCGAGTTCCTCGAGTTCATCCTCGGATTGGGAGCTCGGACATCCGGCCCGACCAGCGGACATCCGGCCTGCCCGGACATCTAGCCTTTGGCCCGGACATCCGGCCCCTAGAGCGTATTTCGCGCGCGGTTCGGGACATCAGCCACCGGAAATCTGGCCAAGCCCCCGGATATCCGGTCTGTGTAGATTTCAGCCTCCCCGTTGCACCGTTTCGGCCATAACTAATTCATCCAAACTCCTATTTTGACGTTCTTTAGCTCGTTTTGAAGCTCTTGACATCCCCCTTCCCACAAAAATACCACCAACATCATTTGACTCCGTAAATTTTTTGAAAATTTGGCAAGTTTGCCTATGCCCTCCACCATATCATCCGCATAGCCACCACCGACTTCTGCAACCTAACCCAACTTGTTCCCTATAGCATTAGTGGTTGTTTGAGTTGTGATTCGAGTCTCCTAAGGTGTTTCGGCTACTTAGGGTCGGTTGCTTCTTCATCAACCACCACCACCACTTCCGCATCACCTTGCCCACCATACACTTCCACCAACCCAACTTAACCCAATTTTGTTTGAGCTTATTTGAGTTGTGCCTTGTGTCTCCTAAGGTGTTTAGGCTACTTAGGGACGGCAACTTCAACTCCGACACGTGTATAGCCCTTCATCCCACTTCCGCATTTCCAAGTGCAAACCACCACCGCTTTCCGCTACCACCATTTTGACATTTGACGTTTGAGATTTTTAGTTCGCGATTTTTCCATTTCCTAAGGTGTTTCGGCTACTTAGGGACGAGTCTCCATCATCTTGGTTTCTACATCAAGAACACCTCTACTCATCATCGCCGGATGGTAACCTCCATATCATCTTGGTATCGTGGTATCCCTCCATTGTATATCCCCTTGCCATTGCATTGTTAACCCCTAGCCCATTTTGCGTTACTTGCCTAGCGAGACTAGCCATTTGAGTATTGCCGGCAATGTGACTTGTGCACATTAGTGATCATACTTCCCATAGCATACATACCATATCATCGTGGTGCATATATTGCTATCATATCTTGTGTCACAAGTTTGTTCCCGCATATACACAATTGCTATCTTGGTTTGTGCATTGTGCAAAAGTGGGCATACAAAAAAAAGAGAATAAAGCTTTTAAGAAAAAGAGAGAGAGCAAAGAGCTTGTAAGCAAGTGCCATAGCATCATACCACATTGTATATAAGATTTTCATATCCGATCATCTTGAGAGAAACACCGGGAACCATACATACATAGCATACTTGGGATAAAAGTCCATATATTTTGCATCTTATAGGTTGTGCACAGGTGTCGTATCCACCAATAGAGCAATCGTTCTAGCGTCTCTCTTGAGTTGTGCAACACAAGCATTTTCCGTGGAGTCCACATTTTGTGCTCATTCCTTGGTTGCACGGCCCCGTTTATCAATCCGTGTGTGCGTTTCCGTGTGCCATCCATATTGCTATTGGTCCATTTGTTTCACTTGCGAGTTTGTGAATCTCTTTCAACATTATTGACTCTTGCTAACATTTTGCATTAAATTTTTGTGCCACTATCCTCACCGAGCTCCTCCATAAGCTTTACTTGTGTAGGTGTGAGAACCGACAAGGATTGGTACCAATAGTGCTATTTCATTGTCCGCATTTGAGTGAACTTGATTCATTGTCAACATCGGTCAAGGTACATTGGTATAAGTTCTTCTCTTTCTCCCACTCATATTTGCTCGAGTCTTGTGATGGATAGGCAAGGCATTTCCTCTCCGGTCTACGACAACAATGACGGCGTGAACAACTACATCAAAAAAGCGTCCATCTTCGATGTACAACGACAAATGCAAGGCGCACAATCAAGATTGCGAGAGCGCATCGAGAACATCTCCATCGACATTCGTCACTCCGAAGCAAGGAAAAGGGACTACATCGACAAGAAGCTTGCCGCACATAAATAGGGGCAAAACGATGGAGGAGATTAGAGCCTTGCTCAAGTCTTCTTCCCCTTCGTCATCTTCAAGGCGGCGACATTCAAGACACAAGTCTTTGGAGCGCGGAAACGATGCAAGTGCAAATCGTCCTCGTCCACATCTACACGGCGATCACCATCACGTTCGTGATCAACATCGTCATGAAGGGCAAGTCACCTCCAAACAACGTGTGCACGATGACGACGAACGACATCTACTACGAGCTCAAGCGCGACAACGACACCATCATCATGAAGATGCTCGCCAAGCGCAAATGTACAAGTCCCAACAAGGCCAACTTCACGCCAAGTCCAAGCTTCATGAGCACAAAAGAAGACCGTGAGACAACCACCACCAAAACGGAGCTACGGCTACAACAACCACTTCGTCATCTTCGCCAAGTGCTACCAAGGCATCTTCACCTTTGGACGTACGGCATCTTTGCCTACTTCCCACGTGTACGCCTACATCGACTTCATCAAGTCCAAGGCGACCACCTACAAGTGAGGGAGACACTTCCATCTTTGGAAGCCCCCCAAGGAAGATGGCCGAGCATGGGAAACTCCCTTCGGTCATGGAGACGAGCTACGAGGTGCCACATCATATGGGCCTCCAACACCAAGACGGCGACGAGATGGCCGAGCATGGGAAACTCCCTTC
Organism: Triticum aestivum; assembly: GCF_018294505.1. Classification (NCBI taxonomy): domain Eukaryota; kingdom Viridiplantae; phylum Streptophyta; class Magnoliopsida; order Poales; family Poaceae; genus Triticum; species Triticum aestivum. The sequence goes on from NC_057813.1 coordinate 299,963,854, forward strand.
GGTCATGGAGACGATCTACGAGGTGCCACATCATATGGGCCTCCAACAACAAGACGATGACAAGATGGTCGAGCAAGGGGCATCCCCTTCGACCACGGCGACGAGCATGAACCTCTTCAACAACATGAAGACAGCGCCCATATTGGACTCATACTCCGAGTCAAGCTACGCGACCGCACATGGAGACATTTGCACCAACATCTCTCCGACACCCACATATGTTGAGATGCCCCATTTGTCATGTGAGGAGAGCCACTACCACATGAGTGACATGAGTGACTCCACCATATGTGACATTGAGAGCATTTCCTATGAGAGGGTGAGTGTGACCACCACTAGCCCCACACATGAGAGCATGCCACACATCCTATGTGAGGTTGAGCACCATTTGAGTGACTCCACCAACCATATGAGTGAGAGCATCCTTGAGGGAGTGAGTGAGCCACAACACTTAGAGAGTGAGGTAGTTGACACGGCATGTGAGGCCACTATGATTTCTAACGACTTAACCTCTACTCCTAGTGTGTTTTCTTCTTTGGTGCTAGGTCTCATACATGAAGGCATGCCTATCCTCGACGAGTCCAGCCCTCCAATGGAGACACCGATGGCCATGGTGGATAATGATGCACCCTCCACATGGTTCCATCAAGATGAAGATGACAACGAGACGATCTTCAACACCTCACCTACAACACATGAAGTATGCTCCAAAGGTAACATAGGTGATGGTGCTTCTCTTGTCCCACTAGTGGACTCTCTTGACATCAATGCTTCATGCTAGTCAGACTTCTTCATGCCTTGACTTACCTATTTATGATGAATATGATGATGAGCATGTTGAGTGGCCTAGTTGTGATGCTATGCTTCATAGGATATCATGTGGATCTATTGGTCACTTCATGTTTGACAATCCTTTGAACTTTTCATATGATATGAGTGAGATCTCCCATATTGCATCATTTCAATCTCAACATAGTAAGTATGCATGCCCCATTAAAATCAATCCCATTTGCACTTATGGCATAGATGACGAGATGATGGTCATTGGCTTTTGCTTCTCTTGTGATGATATTGCCATGCTTCCTTTACATGATTTCTGCAATTCATCTACTATGGCATGCCATGATCACATTGTTCCCAATATGCATTGTTTTGGATGTTGTCAATATTCTCCACGTGATGTTTCTACTAATGCTCATGAGGAGACCCCCATAGTTTCCTCATACATATTAGGAGATCTTGATGCATTTCATACTTTGCATGATACCCATGATAGTGTACACCATATGCATTCCATGAATAACAATGCTCTAAATATTGCTCGTGATACATTACACAATTTGAGTCTCCATTATGACATGGATAATACCAAACCCCTCATGATGGATGACATGTTTCTATATCGTGCATCTCATTTATTTGAGCATTGGATATTTTGTGCTAACCGACATAAGCACGTGCGCATCATGATGGATGAAGTGTACATATACCACGCACACACAATTTTCCCTTTGTCTTTGTTTTGTGTAGGTACTCATGTGTACTCGTCAACCTCTCAATCCCAAGAGTTGACGAAATGAGCTCTTGAGAGCAACGATGACTTGGGATCCTGTGGACTATCCTTACCACCGTTCCCTTCGCGCACGGACTACGCGCATCTCTTCTACTTGGCTCTCACACGGCTATGGGCTATTTACCACTTGTCACCTTATGCCCATACTATTGTGTTCACTTTGCATGATATACCTCTTTACATGATTTTGCCATACAATTGTGACCCTTGCTTGCATCTACCCATGCTTCACCATTATGATACTCCTATGTGTATTTGCATGCTTGGTGGAGATCCTTGTTGCTATTGCCATGTTTATCATGTGCCCCATGCTATCGATGCTTGTTGTGTTGGGAGAGTCATGATGACCCATTGCTATTTACATATGGCTTATCACCAATACATTGATGATATTTTTCACATATCTTGCTTTCATGCTTGTGATATATCATGTGTGTTATTCATGCCCACTATTCGCACGCATGACATGCTTGCCATGATTCCTTCTAGTATGTTGCATCTTCGCACTACTAGCATGCTTGAGTTGATCACTATGATTGCTTCCTATGTTGCATCACCCATGTTCCACTATTACTTGATTTCTTGGGTTGATGACATATATGTTGATGCTTCTCACTTGATTTGTCATGATCATTGCCTCTTGTCTCCATTAGTTGCATCTATCATATCACCTTGTATTGAGTGCCAACTTGCTATGCTTATTGATCTTGGAGACTTGGACACTTTACTTGTGATGCATGATTGTTTGATTGAGCCTCTTGTATTTGGTTGTTCTTGCATCATATGCCTCCATACTATGAAATGCTCCCTTGTCCTTTCTTATGATGAGCATGATGCATACACTTGTTGGGTATCTTACCTCACGAATGATAGGTGTTGCATTTGCACTAACCTCATTTGTTTTTCCGAGTGTTTGCCATGTTCTTTCGTTTTGAAGGATTCACAAGGCGGTACCATGATGAGACAACTTGGTCATGTGAAGGCATACACGATGTGCGACACCAACATTTTAGACATTCTCATAAAGGTGAACTCTTTCTCTTTGAGCCATCCTCACGTACGCATATTGGACGGGTCACTCTTTCATTGTTGTTTCCTTCTTGTTGTCTACATGATACATCTCGCGAACGGAGGAGCGACATTGGAGATTGGCTCTATGGACCTTCACATTGAGGAGCGCTCGCACTTATTGGATGCACCTTTGGAACTCCACTCATGCCATGACATCGAGCATTGGTACACGAACACCTCCATATTTGTTGATTGTGCTCATACATGTCATGCTCGATGGACATATCATAATCACCACAAGTTTGCACCCTATGCATGGATTGACTCACATTATGCTTGTCTTGTTGCATCTATTTCCATGTCATTCATGATATATGAGCTTGTGCACTTCCTTAGCACATTTGTTGTGATCTTCCTTGATGGCATATTCATACATCATGATCATATTGTCGACCATCAATTGCATGATAGCTTACACTTATTGAGCATCCATTGCCATATTCATGCCATTTATAAACCGTCTCACTATGAATTCATTTTGCACCGTGGTTGCATTTCTCATACTCATAACACAATTGTGTGCACAATGATTTCATTTGCTCCCATGAAGGCTTTGCATACCATTCTAGATCATCTTGATAAGCTTCATGCGCTTTGTCATGAACCATCTTGCCGCACGGACTCATTCTTACATGATGGACACTTTGTGTGTGCTAACCATTGTATTACCGAGTGTTCTTTGTGTTTGCTCCTTTTGCATGTATACCACTCCGGCAACACCTTGGAATACTTGGATTGCGCCATGCCCTCAACTTCGTCCAACTACAAGTCCGTCCAGGACAACCGTTTCCATGGTGATGAGGATCATGATCCGAGGTCGGATCTTTCCCAGGGGGGGGGGAGATGATGCGGAGCATCCCACGTTCATCCCCATGTACACTATGACTACTCTCCGAGCCCCAAGAGGACATATGATGAGAACTCGAGCATACGCCATTGGACACAAGGTGAACTCGCTCCTCTCTAAACCTTCACTTTCCACATGTGAGACATGGTTGCTACTTCAAGCGCGGACCTTGTGCATACTCAGGTACACTCGAGGAGACCATGGAGAACCCAAGGACCAAGGTCAAGTGTGCGCGGGAGAAAAGGAAGAAGAAGGAAGAAGAGTCTGCTGCTACAGCAGCCGGACATCCGGCCATGTCCCGGACATCCGGCCCAGCCCGGACATCCGGCCCAACCACCGGAAATCCGGCCTCCATCACAGAATGCATCTAGAGGCGAACCCGACAACCCGGACATCCGGTCCCGTGCCCCGGACATCCGGCTCCTCCGGAAGCCCCGGACATCCAACCCTCCTCACCGGAAATCCGGCCCCTGGTATCCAGAGAGCAATGCAGGGCACCCAGGTGTAAATGCATCTAGTGCCCCTTAGTGATTTTGGTGTATTGAAGACTTATAGGTTAAGGGATTGATGCGTTTGTGAGTGTACACAGGTCTATAAGTCTATGAGGAGTTTTATATTTACAGAGAAAGTTGACCCCTAAAAATGAAGTTCTTCAAGTGAAGAATTTGGATTTCTGAAGACTTTCTGAAGACTTTGAAAGTGAAGAATTTGTTGTGACCTTGAAGACTTGGTATTCATTCAAGGAATATGAAGCTTGAAGACTTTTGTGTTTACTGTTTCATTTTTTCTTTCTTAAGTCATAGGAAACACCGTACTGTTAAAGGGGGTCGAGGAAATACTAAGGAAAAATTTCCATGTGATGCTTAACTCAAAATCCTACACCTACCAATCCCTTCGAATGAAGCCATTGGAAATCTTGCACAGTTCAGTCATATTCTTCAGTGACAGAGACAAAGTTCTTCTGGTCTCTGAGGTATTTGTTCTGACTGAGGAGTTAGGAATTCGCCAGTGCGGATTGCCTACAAAGTGAGGAACATGATAGCCCTGAGGTATTTGAGAGTCAAATATTCCGACCGTTGCTGTGCTATGCGCCAGCTGTCCCAAAATATCTACCCACCTAACAGTCGTATCAGACAAGGGCATTTATGTCTTATCATGTCGGGCTGCTCCCTAGGCTATAAATAGCCGCCCCCCTACAACCACTAGCTGGTTGGCTGCTCCGAGAGAAACTGACACTTGTCATTTGAGAGCATCCCATCCTTCGAGGACTTTGAGAGAAAATCATCAAGTGAGGAAAACCCAAACCCCAAACCTACAAACCCCAAAGTGATTGAGCATCACTGAAGAGATTGATCATGCATGGATCCGACGCTTGTTTCCTTTGAAGACTGTGCTTCTTCCAGACGTTTAGGCATCAAGGTCTAGAGCATCCAAGAGGAATTGTGGATCGTCGAGTGATCAAGTTTGTGAAGGTTCGAAAGTCACCTGAAGACTTACCACGAGTGATTGGGCGAGGTCTGTGTGACCTCAGCTCAAGGAGAATACGGTGAGGACTGTGTGTCCGGGACTGGGTGTCCTCGAGTTTAAATACTCAGCCGCTCCAACCAGATGTACAACTGAGACAGTAGTTGGAACTGGTCTACCAAATCATTGTCTTCACCGAGCTTACTGGTTCTATTTCCTCAACTCTTTAATTTCCTCATCTCTGTTGTTGTGTGTTTGTTCATATCTGTTTGAAGACTTTGATTGGAGACTTTCTCAATTTCCTCGGTTCAATTTCTTCAGTCTGTCTTTCTTCATCTTGTGTTATCCTATGTTTACGCTTTCTGTACTTTGTGCTTGTCTTAATTTCATCATGATGACTATGCGTGTGTTCTGCTATGTTTACTTTTGAGTACTTATTCCGCTGCAAGTAGTTCTTCATTTAGGAATTTCCTCACAAGCTAATTCCTTAGTGAAGAATTCATAAAAATAGCCTATTCACCCCCCCTCTAGTCGATATAATGCACTTTCAATTGGTATCAGAGCAAGGTATTCCCTTGTTTTGTGTGATTTTGGTTTAACCTCCTGGAGTTTCAGTTATGTCGACCGCAGGTATGATCAAGGTCTCTGCTGGGTGTCCTACCTTCGATGGAACGGACTACCCCTTCTGGAAGAATAAGATGCGAATGCATCTTGAGGCAATTGACAACGATCTCTGGTATGTTGTGGAAAATGGTGTTCCCTCAGTCACACCTTCCCTGAATGCTACTGATGTGAAGAGATTCAAGCAACTCGATTCTCAAGCGAAGAATATCATATGTGGCCATCTGAGCAAAGGGCAATATGGTAGAGTGAGTGCTTTGGAAACTGCTAAGCTTATCTGGGATAGGCTCTCCAAAGTAAATGAAGGAGTCTCAACTCAACGTGACTCTCGTGTTGACGTCCTTCGCAATCTCTTCAACCGCTTCAAAAGACTCGACAATGAAAATGTTTAGCAAACCTTCGATGGCCTCACTGATATCTCAAATGAGCTTCAAGCGCTTGGCGCCACTGATATCACCGACCATGAGGTGGTGAAGAAATTGTTGAGATCGCTCGATTCTTCATTTGACACTCTGGCACTGATGATTCAAGAGTGTGCTGATTACAAGTCACTTGATCCTGCTGATATCCTCGAGAGGCTAAACACTCATGAGTTCCAACTTGCTGAGAAGAGAGATCTCTATGGTTCGAGCTACTGCAAACCACGTGCTCTGAAGGCCAAGGCAGTATCTGAGTCTAAAGAAAAGGACTCTACCAGCAGCCTTGGTGATCCTGAAGAACTGAGACAGGAGCTAGCACTGCTAGTGAAGAAATTTCAGATGTTCTCAAGACGTGGCCGCTTTGGAAAATCCTCAAGGAGCAACGATTCCTCATCTAGTGACTATAAGAAGAGGCTATGTCACAAATGCAAGAAGCCTGGTCACTACATTCAAGATTGTCCTTAGTGGGACAAAGAATTGAAGAAGAAGAAATACAAGGATTACAGTTCTGATGATGCCAAGAAGAATAAGAAATCTTCAAAGTCTTCATCGTCAAAATCCTCGAAGTCTTCATCTCACAAGAAGAGCAGCTCCAAGAAAGCTCGGGCATTCATTAGCAAGGAAATGGATTCTGAGGCTGAATCTGAGGAACATGAGGAAGAGGAGGCATCCGAGGAGTCCGAGTCTGGTGTGGCAAGCCTGGCTCTTGCTACCGCGTTCGTCAGCAAGTCTATCTTCAACTCTGAAGAAAATGGAAACACCAACAATGCTGATGAAGGCAATGATGACTACACTCCCACCTATTGCTTCATGGCAAAGGGTGCCAAGGTAACTAAATACCCCTCCTCTGAATCTAGTGAGGATGAATCTGATGAAAATCTTAAGCCTAGCTACTCTAAACTTGCTAAGATTGCTGTGAAACAACAAAAGGCTATTGAAAAGCTTCAAAACATGCTAGACAAAAGTGATGATATGTTGGGTGAAGAATTGGATCGCACTAAAAACTTAACTAAAAATCTTAAGGGACTTCAGTCTAAGTTTGACAATCTTCAAAGTCATCATAACACTCTCTTATCTGATCATGAGAAGCTTTCTTATGAGTTTCTTCAAATAAAGCAAGATCTTGAGAAGTGAAGAGTGAGTTATGAAGACCTTCAGAAGGAGCGTGATTCATTACTAGCTCAACAAATCAGCGCTACTCAGGAAGAATTTGATCCTCCATATCTGAAGTGCATTGAACATGAAACTGCTAATTCTTCACCTGAATGTTCAAATGCTTCTAATGCTACAAATTCTTCATCTATCGCTGCTATCACTAATTCCTCATCTGAGGACATTGCTAGTTTCACTAATGATGCAGGGCTGAGGGAATTGTACATGACGGGCATGTACAAAAGCCTCAAAGGGCATCAGACTCTTTGTGATGTGCTTAAAAAGAAGATCCTAAACAGGAACCCTAGGAAAGAGGGTATTGCCTTTGAGAGGAAACTCAATGCTGATGGAACATATTGGAAGCCTGAGGAGTACCCGAAAACCTCATGGGTTGCTGCAAAGGGACCTCCAGTTGATCCATCCAATTTATCTGGCTTTACATGTGAATATCCTCATTCTTCTGATGAGTCATTTGACTCCAACTATAAACTGTTCAAGAATAAGAATGGTGAAGTATTTGCTAGATACGTTGGCACTAACTGTAGGAACGGTTCCCCTATGAAGAAAATTTGGGTTCCCAAAAGTTATCTTGAAAGTCATCAGGTGAATGTCCTCATGACACCACCAGTGAAGAACAGGAACCCCAAATCCAATTCTTCATATGGACCTAATTCTTCATATGGATCAAATTCCTCAAAAGGATCAAAATCCTCATATGACCATCATCGTGCTAACCCTTCTGTTTCGCAGGGTAGAGCTAAGGGCTATGAATATGAGCATTATTCTTCAAATCATTATGTTCATAAGTCCTCGAAGAATTTCTCAGCTTATTCATATGCTTACCCTAACCCCTCTTATGTGAAACAAAGCAGACTGCCTTCTGTGCCACCTTTCTCATATGGTGCACGCAGAGTGATGAATTCTTTGCCACCCCTTCATATGTGGGTGGTGAAGAAAAAGAACTAATCTCTTATGCAGGGTCAGGTCTCCAGACGTGCACAAAGCGTCTGAAGAATTTGCTGGAGACCCGAAAATGCCTGGAAGGACGCAGGCTAATCATGATGAAATGAACTTTCATTTCACACGTCCTCATACTCATTTATCTGTGTTGTTGCTTGATCAAATTGATCTGATGATATTGATGTCATATTCTTCACTGATGAAGTATATGAGTTCATAAGTGGCACTAATTCATCTGCAAGATGATCAACCCAAAGCAAATGAGTGGGTCCTCGATAGTGGATGTACGAATCACATGACTGGTGACAAGAATCTCTTGATGGACACTCCTTTATCACCGTCACATCTGAAGCATATCATCTTCGCTGACAAAGGCAAAAGTTAGGTATTGGGTCTAGGTAAGGTTGCAATCTCAAAGTATCGACACATGGACAAAGTCATGCTTGTCGAGTCCTTAGGATACAATCTCATGTCTGTCTCAATGCTTTGTGATCTTGATATGGTTGTTATCTTTGGCAAATATCGTTGCGTTGTGATCATGGAAGCTGACAATTCCAAAGTCTTCGAAGGCTTTAGGAGAGGAGACTTGTACATTATTGATTTCTCTACAGGACCACAACCTGCCGTGTGCTTACTTGCAAAAGCATCAGAAGGCTGGCTATGGCATCGACGACTTGGTCATGCTGGCATGAGGAATTTGCACATGCTTGCGAAGAAGAAGCATGTTATTGGCATTGAGAATGTCAAATTCCTCAAGGATCACTTATGCGGAGCCTGTGAAGCTGGAAAGATGACAAAGACCAAGCATCCAACAAAGACTATCATGACTACCACTCGGCCATTTGAATTGCTTCACATGGATCTCTTCGGTCCTAATCATTATTCTGTTGTTACGAATGATGCATATCTATATGGCTTTGTTATCGTTGATGATTATTCTCATTACACATGGGTGCACATTGTCACTTACAAACATGAGGTGCAGGAAGTCTTCAAACATTTTTCCTCGAGGGCTTCAACCAACTTTATTGTGAAGATCAAGCACATCAGAAGTGACAATGGGACTGAGTTCAAGAATTCCGGTCTTGATGAACTTGGTATTACTCATGAGTTATCTGCTCCTTATACACCCCAGCAGAATGGCGTCGTGGAGCGCAAGAACAGAACCCTCGCTGAAATGGCTCGCACTATGCTTGATGAATACAAGACACCTCGTCGGTTCTGGATTGATGCAATTGATACCACTTGCCACATCATCAACAGAGTATATCTTCACAAATTCTTCAAGAAGACTGCCTATGAACTCCTCACTGACAAGAAACGCAATGTAAGTTACTTAAAAGTCTTTGGTGCTAAATGTTGGATTAGAGATCCACATCACAATTCTAAATTTGCACCGAAAGCACATGAGGGTTTTATGCTCGGTTACGGAAAGGACTCTCACACCTACAGAGTCTTCAACAGTGTTCTTCACAAGGTTGTTGAAACTGTAGATGTGCGGTTCGATGAAACTAATGGCTCACAAAGAAAGCACCTACCTTCTATGATAGATGAACCAACACCTGAGGATTCTATCAAGTTAAAGGCTACTGAGGATGTCATTCCTACTAAGGAATCTACTGAAGAATTCATTACAGAACATGATGAACATCAAGCTAGTGCTCCTGAAGAAAATGCTCCTGAAGGAAATGCTGATCAAATTCCTCGAAGACAACCCACTCATCCTCGTATTTCTAATGAAGTACAAGTCGAGAAGATCATCGATGACACTCCAGCACCAGGTCCTCTCACTAGCTCAAAGGCTTCACATCTATATAACTTTTGTGGGCACTTTGCTTTTGTCTCTATCACAGAGCCCACTAAGGTAGATGAAGCATTTCTGGAGCCTGAGTGGATTCAGGCTATGCAAGAAGAATTACATCTGTTCGAGCTCAACAACGTCTGGGAACTGGTCAAACGTCCAGATCCTCACAAGCACAACATCATTGGCACAAAATGGATCTACCGCAACAAGCAAGATGAAAATGGCCTTGTGGTGAGGAATAAGGCATGGCTTGTAGCTCAAGGCTACACACATGTTGAGGGTATTGATTTCGATGAAACTTTTGCACCTGTTGCTAGACTTGAGGCTATTCGCATATTACTTGCTTACGCTAACCATCATAATATCACTTTATTTCAAATGGATGTGAAAAGTGCATTCCTCAATGGTAAGCTTGAGGAAGAAGTGTATGTTGCTCAACCCCTAGGTTTTGAAGATCCAAAGAATCCCGACAAAGTCTTCAGACTCAACAAGGCCCTGTATGGCCTCAAGCAAGCCCCTCGGGCGTGGTATGATACTTTGAAGGAATTCCTCATGAAGAAAGGCTTCAAACCCGGTTCACTCGACCCAACTCTTTTCACTAAATCTTATGATGATGAATTGTTTGTGTGCCAAATATATGTTGATGATATTATCTTTGGCTGTACTGACCAATGCTATAGTGATGAATTTTCCTATATGATGAGTGAAGAATATCAAATGTCTATGATGGGAGAATTGAAATTCTTTTTAGGTCTCCAAATTCGTCAACAGCGCAATGGGATATTCCTATCTCAAGAGAAATACCTCAAGGACGTATTGAGGAAATTCGGCATGCAAGACTGCAAAGGGGTCAAAATTCCAATGCCCACAAATGGCCATCTATGCACTGATGAAAATGGTAAAGACTTCGATCAAAAGGTATACCGCTCCATGATTGGCTCTTTATTGTACCTATGTGCATCTAGGCCAGATACTATGCTTAGTGTTTGCATGTGTGCCCGATTTCAAGCTACACCGAAGGAATCACACCATAAGGCTGTGAAGCATATTCTTCGATATCTAGCTCACACACCAACACTTGGATTATGGTATCCCAAGGGCTCTTCATTTGATCTCATTGGATATTCAGACTCTGACTATGCTGGTGATCACGTGGACCGCAAGTCAACATCAGGCACATGCCATTTCCTCGGACGATCCTTGGTCTGTTGGTCCTCGAAGAAACAGAACTATGTATCACTCTCCACTGCAGAAGCTGAGTACATTGCTGCTGGATCATGTTGTGCTCAATTACTATGGATGAAGCAAACACTCAAGGACTATGGCATCAACGTGAAGAATGTGCCTCTCTACTCCGACAATGAGACCGCTATCAAGATTGCTCACAACCTAGTTCAGCACTCGAAGACAAAGCACATCCAGATTCGTCATCATTTTCTTCGTGATCATGTGTTGAAGGGCGATATCTCCATCGACCACGCAAGCACTGAAGATCAGCTGGCCGATATCTTCACTAAGCCCTTGGATGAGAAGAGATTTTGCAAGTTGCGGTGTGAGCTAAATATCCTAGAATCTTCGAATGTTCTCTGAAATGGACACACATCCTAACACTTATGCTTGCTTGATGACTTAGATTCGCAACACACGAAGTAACGTTTTTCTTCAATCAATGAAGACTATCCCTCTAAGTGTGAAGAAATTAATGAAGAATTTGATTCTCAGAGCCCCACGACAATTGTACGTGGCGTCTAAAATCAGCTTTCTTATACGGTGGGACACGCCACCAACCAAAGTTGAAAATCTTCAATTTGAGTTTTTCTTCGTTTTTGAAATTCCTCAGTTTTTCCAAATTCTTCAACTTTGCATTGTCCTCACTCTTTACGGTGTTGTTCTTCATTTGAATTTATATATGAGTTTTATGTCCTCTACAACATTCACTTATTGCTATTTCTTCAAGTTGATTTCTTCTGCTAAGTGAATGTGATCGGACCCTTCCCCCTCTATGCTAAACTCAACCCACTCTATTCACAAATTCTTCATGTGTGTTCTAAATTTGAAACTCATTCAAAATCGTCACTGTGTCCTTGACAGCTGAAGAAATTGCGAACAAACTTTTTAACTTATCTAATCTAAATTTTCGGCTTTGCCGCTCAAACCGTTCCACTTCTCATGACAATACTAATCTATTCACCCACGATCCTACAAGATTGCCACCTCACAGTACGTGGGTGACACATGTCACGTGAATGAGAAGGGCCAGGGGCATGTTCATCTGAAATCTTCGGGCATACAGTTTTTTCACTCCCTCTATAAATACCCCTGCCTCTTCCTCACTTTAGTTTTACTCCGCTCAACCTCACTCTCGCTCGAGTTTCCCGAAACCCTAGCGCCGCCGCTACTTCATCGTCGCTGGTGAGGAAGAGCTTCACTGCCTCGACCTCATCACCGTTGTACTCGCGCCGGTTGCGGATTTCTTCCCTCCGCTGCCACCGTAGCCGTCTTCCTCTGCCGAGTTAGGGCATGGAAGATCTGAATGGATGAACTTCACTCCTACTCTTCCCAGTTCGTCGTGTTCTTCACTTCGGGTAATTAAAAGTTACTTTTACTACCCGCTTTGATTCATGTGTTTTTCATGAAAATCTTCAAAGGTGTTTTATTCTTCAAATCTTCACACACTAAACACCTCACATATTATTTGTTCTTGATTCGTTTCTCTAAGCAATGATTTTCTTCAAGATTCCTCAATTGTGTGGATTCTCAAATCTGTACAACTCTAGAACCTAAGATAAAGAACGCTTAGTGAAATTCTTCAAGACTCGTCTGGTCAAATTCCAAACCTATTCTTTTTGAAAATCTTCTAAGAACGCATATGACCTCTCCAAATTTCTCGCAACTATACTCTGTTCATAGGTACAAATGTCCACTGCTGAATCACTAGGTTCTCATCAACTTAACTCATTTGCAGCGTTCCTCGAAGAAAAGTTGCATACCTCTTCAGAAACTTCAGTTGTTCATATTCCTCGGCTGAAGAAAACGGCTGACAAGAAGCCACAGAAGGGAGGAAAGAGGCCTGAGGTCAATACTGCGTTTGAAAATCCCTGAGGACATTTATGCTGGATACTGTACTCCTGATGAAGCCATGTTTGGCAAGGAGGACAAGAATCAACGCAAGGTGCACATACAACGGATAGAGAGGAGATGGGCACGAGAATGGAGGGAGTACAGGTATGTAACTCCCAAGTACATGAAGAAATTCGCACTCAACCCTCCATGCTCAAGACCTCCATTGGCACCAGGCCAATTAGCAGATCCCACCAGCCTCAAGCGCGGTGAGGACTATGCTCATGAATGGGCAAAGCGCCAGGCCAAACTGGCCAAGCAAGCAAAGGAAGCAGTGAAGAAATTCAATGCAGATTCTGCTGCTGCTGCCTCTGTTGAGGCCTCTGCTAGTCAGCCAAAGAAGGCAATGCCTAAGAAGCCTGCGCATAAGTCCAATGCTTCACATTCAATGCTCTCATGGCCAAGCTCCTCTGCTATGCCCTCAAGGCCAGATTCTTCAAGGCCCTCACGGCAAATTCCTCAGTTTGCTCCTCTTTCTACAAAGTCCTCAGCTCCTCCATCAAAGTCTTCAGCTGCTCTGACCAAATCCTCAGCACCTGTGCATCTCGCCTTGTGCCAAAGGACTCAAGGCTTCTCAATTGCCTCTGGAGCATCTGCAAGCTCCTCAGCTGCTCGAAATTCCTCAGCTAGTCCCTCTCTGCTGAAGAAAAAGGCCACTGCTGGACGAGGTCTTCGACCAAGTCCTCATAAGAAGCAGGTCGCCTTCCAAGTGCCCTCTGATGATGATGAGGCTAATGATGAAGAACTTGCCGAAATCATCAGAGATAGGCAAGCTAGGGCCGCTAGAGCCAAAGGCAGCAATGTGCCACTGATGTTCGATCCAAAGTTGATCCTTGACTATATTGACCTGTGGCACAAGGACCCTAACATGCCTTTGCCGGAGATGAACCTCACTCCTGGTCAAAGTCATGTTCTGACTGCCTTCATTGAGGAAGAAAAATGGAAATTTGAACAAGGAAGAAGTTTGAAGAAAGTGCAGTACAAGAAATAGCGCTACCTCAAGGACAATGTCCTCACTCTCACTCCTAATCAACTCCTTGCCTTGCAAGTTGAAATCAAACAACTGAGTGATGAATTTGATCGCTACCATGCTGATTGGAAGGGCGCCAAGGTGCATTTCGTCAATCTAATGAAGAAATTCACTTCAAGTGCTGCTCCTCCTGTGCACGTTGAAGTTACTCAGGCTGAAGCATCAGCTCAGCCTACTGAAGAACATGCCAGCACCGCTGATGACAATCAGACTGCTGAAGAAAATGAGAGTGCCAGGACTGATGACTCCATTCCAGCCGCTGAAGATATTGTCAGGGCATCCACTAGTGGTGCTCCTTAAGAAAGTGAACAAGTCAGGGCAACTACATCAGTTGTGCCTGAGGAAAATGATCCAAAGTTCTCTGCACCCCTTGTGCCTATACGAACTCCGATCCTTCCATCTGCATTAGATGCAAAGAAGACCAAGGCTGCAGAGCGTGCAGCTGTGAAGAAAAGGAAGGCATCAACTTCATCAAATTCTTCAGATCCAAAGAAGATGAAGACTCTCATCAGTTCAATTGACAATCCAATTGATGTCGTTCTAGTCTCATCAATGCCATCAAAGGACCTTGTTCCTTTTGGTGAAGATTATGTGATTCCCGATGAATCAGATGAAGAAACTCCTTCTGCTGCTTCGACAGAGCAGTTGGACGGTAAAATTGAAGTGGATGAAATCCCTTCAACCCCAGTCATTTCCTCACCCGTGCCTCAGTTCACTGATGAAGAGGCAGGTGTTGAATAAATAGAAGATGAGGAAGTGGACATTGGCTGTACCACTCATGTGCTCAATGATGAATTTTGGGACAGTCAGCACCCCAACTCTCCAATGTTCACTCCATCCAAGCAATTCCTCAGTCCCCTGCTGCCACTAAAGTGCAAATGGGATCTGACGAACCTCATGCAACCCCAAGTGTTCATGAAGAAATTCCAGCCACTAGTGCTAACAAAATTGTCAATGAGGAATTGACGACCCAGGCTGAAGCTGCAGAAGAGCCTGAAGTTCCTCAGCCTGAGAAACCTAAGATTGCGATTCCTGAGGTGGTAACGCAATTGACTGATACTCCTCAGCCCAAGCCAAAGGATCCCTTCTCTAAGAAGCAAAAATTCAAGGCTGATGATTTCTTCGGCGAGCATGTGTTCTTCACTGAATTCAACCCCTATGACAATGCTCGTCTTAGAAGGA
This sequence comes from Triticum aestivum, assembly GCF_018294505.1. NCBI lineage: Eukaryota > Viridiplantae > Streptophyta > Magnoliopsida > Poales > Poaceae > Triticum > Triticum aestivum. Next base: position 299,979,097 of record NC_057813.1, read on the forward strand.
AGCATTTCTGGACTGCCAGCCAGGCCAACTTCTATTCCTCAGTGCTATTAAACAAGGACAAAGTCTTCGATCATGAGCATATCCCTCATGTGGACATGGAATCAATGCCGTGCTTCTCCCAAGTCCTCAGCATGATTCATGATGCAGGCTTGCTAAATTTCTGCTCTGACATAGTTGATTGGAATGAAGAGCTTATTCTTCAGTTCTACGCAACTCTGCATATCACATGTGATGCTGCAGACGTCAACTCGTGGGTGTTGGACTGGATGACTGAAAACACTCATTACAAGGCACCAGGCACTGAATTGCTTCGTGCCTTGCCCATCAGTCCTCCACCTGATGGTGCTCATTGTCTGTATGATGAGCCTGAACTCATTGATCACTATATGCAAGTACTCATGAAGCTGTTGAAGCCTGGTCAAGCCCCAAGGACCAAATTCCTCGTGAAGGAATTGCTCTATGTGCCAAGAACCGTCTATCACATACTAACGAAGACCATGAGTCCCATCAAAGGCCATGACTCATCCGATGAAGAAATTATCGGAATGATGAAGAATATTCTTTTCAACATCATGCATGGCATCCCCATAAATTATCATGATTTCTTCATGAGGACTCTCGCAAATGTTGCACTTTCACCATTTGAGCTGAAGCCTTACGCGCCATGGATCATGAGATTCATCAGAACAAGGTCTTCACTCAACTACAAGGCTGATTTTCAGAATCACCTCAGCTACTTGCCCCCCATTGAAGTACTCAAGCGAACAATTTCCTCATCTGATGAAAAAGGCAAGTCACCAGTTGTTATCGATGAAGGCATTCGTCCATTGGATGGTCAGTTCCGCAAAGCTGCATCTTACTCCACCAATGACGACTCTGCCGCTCATGATTCTGCTGCCAATGCTCCCAAGTTAAGTCCTCAAGCCACTGCTCCTCATGTGATGACTGACCATGAACTGCTTATAAGTCTCCACCAGAAGGTGGATCGAAATCACAAGTGGGTTAAGCGTCAGTTTGGCTCTATTCTTCACAACATGACTTCTACACATAATGCAGTGAAGAAAAACTACTACTACCTCTATGAAGTGTTTGATCGCACCTGGGCTATTCTGTCACATCTATGTGGTGAAGAAGATCTGAAGCAAATGGGCTTCAAGGAAGACTTTGACTGGTCTGCTCCTCCACTAAAGAGATTCAAGAAGGTCAAGATTCCTTCCTTGGTGGCTAGCTCATATTATTCATCACGCGCCACGGATGAGCATGAGGACTTGGATGACACTGCAGCAGGCCCTACAACGACTCAAGACCCTGACAATGCTGGCGCTCCTCCATCATCATGATATTCTTCAGGGGCGTTAGTCCTTAGTTTCAATCCTTTTGGTCATTCAATGACAAAGGGGGAGAAATTTGAGTTAGTCTTCAAGCCGGTCTATCATACATGGGCATTTTTTTGCTAAGATACAACTCTCGTTCTTCTGATGACTTTGCTGGATCGAGTTGTAATCTTAAACTCTATGGTGACCTGATACTTTTGTTGTGTTCTTCTGCATGCTTATTCCTCATCAATGTTAATGCACGCATGCTGAATTACATCAGTCACCATATTTCATCATGCATTTCAAATTCTTCATATTATATGTCAAATGTGTGTATGAATTACAAGATATAGGGGGAGATCTCCATGATTATACTCTTCAAGTGTGCATTGCTTCAAAGCAGATTCCTCACTATGCACATCTTCAGGGGGAGTTCTTCTATATCTTGCAATCAAATTCCTCAATATAAGTATTTACACTTCATAGGTTTATCCCCGTTGAAAACTTAACCTAATTGTCATCAATCACCAAAAAGGGGGAGATTGTAAGTGCATCTAGTGCCCCTTAGTGATTTTGGTGTATTGAAGACTTATAGGTTAAGGGACTGATGCGTTTGTGAGTGTACACAGGTCTATAAGTCTATGAGGAGTTTGATATTTACAGAGAAAGTCGACCCCTAAAAATGAAGTTCTTCAAGTGAAGACTTTGGATTTCTGAAGACTTTTTGAAGACTTTGAAAGTGAAGAATTTGGTGTGACCTTGAAGACTTGGTATTCATTCGAGGAACATGAATGTCGGCGTTCTGGGAACGGGGGTCCCCAGACTTGCCTGCCTGCGGCCTGCGGCGTGGCTCAAGGGGCGGCCCAGCACGACCCATCTTCATCAGCACGATCTCAAGACCCTCGCGAGGGGCCAAGACTCGCGGGGTGGATGACAAGGAGCTTCCTCAGGTACGGCCTCGTCAGGCTGGCTCGCGAGGAGGCGGAGAGATCAAGGCGGGGTACCTCACGAGGTGCCGTGACGCAAGCCATGACGACCAAGGGCGCCAGGCGGGCGCCAGCCCGCGTAGTGTCCTCCTTTCCTCTTTGGTGCAAAGGGAGCAAGCGCAGGCGAGAGCATCAATCAAAGGCATCCATTTCAGTGCAACAAGACCAAGACCGTCGCAACAGCAGGAAGGAGGTCATTGTGGAGCCCAAGCTGGCCACAGCCTTTGACAGGCGAGGACCAACTTTAGTCAGGATAAGTGTACTAGATGTTCCCCTTCAAAATGGCCAATTGTTGGCGCCCTTCCCGCTCAATATTTGGGAAGAGTCCCAGGGCCTTTGACTATAAATAGGACTAGCCACCCACAAGGTAGAAAAAGAGGGATCATCAGCTAGAAACTAGCAGAGAAAGAGCGACTGAACTCCCCCGAGCAGTTCAGCGCACCAGCCAAGAACAAACCCTCGCGAGGCTGTTCTTCCTTGTATTGTTCATCATCAGCCCAAGAGGCAATCCACCACACCACAAACTAGAGTAGGGTATTACACCACAATGATGGCCCGAACTAGTATAAACCCTGTGTCTCTTGTGCTATTCCTTTCATAGCTTAGATCCTAGTGAGGCGGTGGGGTGCAGGTAGGTAGAGGGCGAAATCTCCACGCGCACCCCAGTGTTAGAATCTAGAGGGTCTGCCGGAACCCAAAATCCGACATTTGGCACGCCAGGTAGGGGTGCGCCGGAGCTTTCCCTTCCGCCGACCCGCTCTCTGCCGACACCGCGACTCACCCTGCGATGAGCAGCATGCCACCTGCTCCGGTCGCCAGCGCTAGTGCGGGGGCCAAGGGGCTCCAAGCCTTGGCCCCAGCCTTGCGACAGGTGCGGTGGCCGGACAAGTTCAAGCCAGCGGCGCCGCCGTGCTACAACAGCACAACTGATCCACTGGCCTTCCTGCTGGCGTACGAGGAGGCCATCCTCGAAGCAGGAGGAGACGACGGGGCCATGGCTAACTGGCTTCCCCTGGCCCTCACTGACGCCCCGCGCATGTGGCTGCTCCACCTGCCGGCAGCTTCCGTGGCCTCTTGGGAAGAGCTGCGCAACCTCTTCCTCGCCCAGCACGCTGCGCCGGCGCCCCCGGCCATCGCGGCCCTCCTGGGAGGCTCGCAGGCGCCACCTTCAGGCCGCCACGTCAAGCCATTCGTCCGCCAGGTCGGTGCTACCTCCATGCGGCAGGGGGCTCCCTCAGGTAGGTCGGCGCCCAAGGCCGATCTGGCCTTCAGCTCAGAGGACCCCCCTTCCAACTCGGCCTGCTCGGGCGCGCTCCCGATGCTCTGCACCCCCACCATCTGCCAGGTGGCCGTCACCAGGACTCTCATCGACGACGGCGTGAGCTTCAGCGTGCTCTCGATTGAAGCCTTTAGCCTCCTTCACATACCACAGGAGCGGCTTCAGCCCAGCCGGCCCTTCTTGGGCGTCGGGGGTGGGTCGTCCAGCTCCCTGGGGCAGATCCGCGTCCCGATAACCTTCGGCACCTACGACAACTTCCGCATAGAGCTATTCGACTTCGACATCGCCCCCATCGGCCTCCCATACAACGCCATCCTCGGCTGCCTAGCGCTGGCCCAATTCATGGCCGCGACTCACCCAGTGTACAACCTCATGAAGATGCCCGGGAGCAGCGGCATCCTCACCGTGCCCGGAGACACCGGGGATGCATTGCAAGTTCTTAAGCTCACCTTCAAGGTAGCGGCGGCGGCGCAACCTGCCGACTCGGACGCCCCTAAGCCCAAGGGGGCTGCGCCAGCCAAGAAGAAACAGTTGTTCACCCAAGACAAGGCAGAAACTAAGCAGATACTGGTCGACGAGGACGGATCCACCGACGCCGCCTTCACCATAGGCGCCAACCTCGAGCCCGAGCAGGAGGAGGCCCTGGTCAAGTTCCTGCGCGCGAACAAGAAGGTAATCGCATGGGAGGCCGATCAGCTGGCGGGGATCCCTAGAGGCGTAATCGAGCACCACCTCAATGTGTGCCCCAATGTCCGCCCCGTGAAGCAGAAGGCAAGGCGGCAGTCCACAGAAAAGCAGGCTTTCATCATCCAAGAGACTCGCAAGTTGGAAGCTGCATGGGTCATACGCGAGGTCCGATACCCGGATTGGTTGGCCAACCCAGTCGTCGTGCCAAAGTAAGGGGGGAAGGAACGTATGTGTGTCGACTTCACCAACCTCAACAAAGCCTGCCCGCAAGATCCGTTTCCGCTCCCCCGCATCGATTAGATCGTCGATTCCACTGCCGAGTGCGACCTGTTATGTTTCTTGGATGCCTTCTCTGGGTATCACCAGATCAAGATGGCGGTAGAAGATGTGGAAAAAACGGCTTTCCTAACCCCGTGTGGGGTGTACTGCTACACATGCATGCCGTTCGGGCTGTGCAACACGGGGGAGACCTTTCAGCGGCTGATGCACATCACCTTGGGCCCGCAGCTCGGGAAGAACGTTGAGGCTTACGTAGATGATATTGTGGTGAAGTCTCGCGAGGCCAAGACCCTGATACAAGACCTGGAGGAAACTTTCGCGAGCCTCAACGCTGTAAGCATGCGGCTCAACCCAAAGAAGTGTGTGTTTGGGGTCCCCTCAGGCAAGCTCTTGGGCTTCCTCGTGTCCCATCGAGGCATCGAAGCTAACCCAGAAAAGGTCAAGGCGGTCGAGGACATGAGCCCGCCAATGACCCTCAGAGAAATGCAGAAGCTCACGGGCGCGTGACAGCAATAGGGTGCTTCATCTCCAAGTTGGGGGAGCGAGCACTGCCTTTCTTCCAGCTGATGAAGAAAAAGGGACCCTTCGAATGGATTGAAGAGGCCGACAAGGCATTCTAGGATCTCAAGAGGTACCTAACCAGCCCTCCGGTAATGGTGGCCCTGCACCCTCAGGAACCCCTGGTGCTCTACCTTGCAGCCACTCCCTACTCCGCCAGCGCAGCCCTCGTGACGGTTAGAGAGGAGTGTCGGACCAAAGCCGTGGCGGCTGCCCGGGTCGAGGCGAAGCATGATCAAGGAAGACCCACAGAGGCCACTACCACAGCCAAGAAGGATCAGCCGCCGCAGGGGAACACGCTGAGGGCAGCAGAGACCCCTCCCCCTAGCGACCAGCTACTGGAGGCTCCCCTTTCTCGGGAGGCGCCACGGTCTCCGGAGGGCGCCATCGACACCAGCACTGCCAACCTCGTTGAACACCCTGTGTACTTCGTCAGCACAGTGTTGCACGACGCGAGGGCGCGGTACCCCATGCCTCAGAAACTCCTCCTGCGCTATTGGTGGCCTCGCGCAAGCTGCGGCATTATTTTCAGGGCCACCCCATCAAGGTCGTCTCAGCGTACCCTTTGGAAAGGGTGCTCAGGAGCCCTAACTCAGCTGGAAGAGTCGCTGAGTGGAACATTGAACTGCAAGCGTTTTAGCTAGAATTCAGCACAACCAGAGTCATCAAGGGGGCCGCTTTGGCAGATTTTGTGGCAGAATGAACGGAGGCGCCGAGCCTCAAGGCTGATGAGGATCGATCCCTCTCCCCGGGAAGCGAGGCACCGGACGGTTGGGTCATGTACTTCGACAGGGCGTTCTCCAGGCTCGGCGCGGGGGCTGGTGCGGTACTTATATCTCCCACCCAAGACAAGCTCTACTATGCCGTGCAGCTCTGTTTCCAGCACGGAGAAAAGGTCTCCAACAACATAGCAGAATACGAAGGCCTAATAGCAGGCCTGAAGGCCGTGGCCGCCCTAGGAGTGAAGCGCCTTACTTTCAAGGGCGATTCACAACTCCTCGTCAACTTCTCCAACAAAGTGTACGAGCCGAGGGATGACACATGGAAGCCTACCTTGCGGAGGTCCGCGGGATGGAGAAGCAGTTCTGGGGGCTAGAGTTGCAGCATGTGCCCCGAGGCACCAATCAGGAGGCCGACGACATCGCCAAACGAGCATCCAGGTGGCTACCTCAGGAACCTGGCGTCTTCGAGGAACAGCTCTTCAAGCCCTCGGCCACGCCATCATTATCAAGGCCGGTGCAGCCTCGGGAGGAGCTCCCCCAGCCGCCAACCTCGGGAGCCCCGGTCTGTGGCCCGGCCTCAGGAGCACGCCTGCTCTTGACGATGGAGCCTCAGGAGGGGTGCTGGATCACGAAGCTCTGGAGCTACTTGACGCAAGGGACCTTGCCAGAGAAGGAGGAGGAAGCGGAGCACATGGCGCGGCAAGCCACAACATACTGCATCAGGGATGGAGAGCTCTACCGGAGGCGACCGAATGATGTGTCCCTGCGCTGCATCTCTAGGGAGCAGGGGAAGGAACTGCTGGCGGATATACACAATGGAGACTGTGGGCATCATTCATTGTCGCGGACCCTCGTTGGCAAGGCATTCCGCAGAGGATTCTATTGGCCCACTGCGCTCAATGATGCCGTCGAACTGGTGAAGGCTTGTGAGGCCTGCCAATTCCATGCCAAGCAGATCCATCAGCCGGCAGGAGGCCTGCAAACTATACCCCTCTCGTGGCCATTCGCAGTCTGGGGGCTGGATATCCTGGGCCCATTTCCTCGGGCGCCAGGGGGCTATCGCTACCTCTACTTTGCCATGGACAAGTTCACCAAGTGGACTGCATAAGCTCTCTCCCATGTGGGAGGGCCTGTTCAAGGTTGTTCATGTTTCCAGACCCGGCTCCGCGCGCTTGGAGACTCAGGAGGGGGTACCCGTGCAGAACGCGTGGAACATCCAGCACCTCCGGAGGTTTTACCCTTAAAAAGGCCCATAGCCTGTGAAGAAGGCAAACGCCTATGAAGTTGTCGCGTTTTGGAAAAGGCCCAGAGCCTGTGAAGAAGGCGAACGCCTATGAAGTTGTCACGTTTTGGAAAAGGCCCAGAGCCTGTGAAGAAGGCGAACGCATGTGAAGTTGTCGCGTTTTGGAAAAGGCCCAGAGCCTATGAAGAAGGCGAACACCTATGAAGTTGTCGTGTTTTGGAAAAGGCCCAGAGCCTGTGAAGAAGGCGAACGTGTGTGAAGTTGTCGCGTCTTGGAATAGGCCCAGATCCTGTGAAGAGGGCGAACGCCTGTGAAGCTATCGCGTTTTGGAAAAGGCCCGGTGCCTGTGAGGAAGGCGGATGCCTATGAAGCTTATCTTTCCGAGGAAGGCCCAGAGCCTGTGAAGAAGGCCAATGCCTGTGAAGCACGCCGCCCGTGACACTCTCACGTAATAATGAGTTGGGGCTGTACACGCCCCGGAGCCTCAGGAGCGCCGGCCTCAGGCCCTGGGGCTCCCTCCCACGCCTAGTGGCAGCACTTAGCTCTGCGCTGGTGAGAAGACGTCGAAGACTAGATTAGGTGCCGGACGCGGATTTTCTCATTTGCTTTCTGCAGTTGGCTTGTTCATCCCCATTCGAGGTTTTATTGAAGCTGTTGTCGCCTTTGGTTTGTGACTTTTTGCCTTGTTTTCGCTCTCCTGCCCCGATTTCTCTCGTGCAAGTCTCGCGAGGGAGCGCGCGGGCACCCTCGCGAGTGTTTTCTGCCCTTATCATTCGAGGCTTTCCTACCCGGGTCCACTACAGGAGCATCCCTCCAGTCCATGGCCCATGGGCACCGCGACACGAACACATGACCTGGGTCGGTCGCCTCCAAAGCTGAGGCCAGGAACTACCTCCCTAGACTAACACTCGCAGGGCGTGAAGCGTTCGACGAGGCCTCGGCCTCGGGAAGCAAAGGTCACGACAGGCCTCCTACCTGAGCTAAGTAATTCCTACGCGCAGGCGTGTGGCACAAAGGCACAATACCGGAATAACGGAAGCAGCACGATAATTAACAGCAATAGTCCAAGCACGCCCCCGCGGGGCCCTACACTACTGTCTCTTTGCACAGGAAAAGGAAAAAAGAACAAAACGGGTGCGACTCGCCTGACACCAACTCGCGAGGGAGACTCGAACCGCCTCCGGAGCTCAGGAGGACTCCATCTCGCGCTTCACCGAGGCGCGACGGCGGGTAGACCCGCTACCTCCCTCCAGGCGGGCGCGGCGGCGCAGAGGCTGATCGCGGCCACCGCTTGAGGATTCGCTGCCCGAAGAAGAGTCGTCGAAGCTCGATGAACCCTGACCGCCGCCGACCACGCGCGCGCTGTCGTCTTCATTGTCGTCGGGGCTGGACCCACGGCCGCGGTCGTTGTTCTCAGGGCAACACCCAGCGCGGCGACCATCTTCCCCGAACACCCTCACATAGAGGGTGGCATCACCGTCGAACTTGAAGTGCAGGGTGCACCGCTGGCTCAGACCACGTGCGCGGGCAAATGTTTGCCAACCGCGGGTCAGGGCCAGGCTCCTGGCTGCTAAGACCTCCAGTGAAGCCCAGGAGGCTCGGCTACAGCAACCGTCCGCCTGAAGCCAGAGGCCGCCCGGGGCACCAGCCGGAAGCTCACCTAGGAGGCAGCGAGGAAGTTGGAGCCGGGTGCTGGCCGGTTCCGCCGACCACACAACAAACTCCGGCAGTACCTCTGCCGAGTGGGAGCGCGGCCTAGGGGGTCGCGCAGCCACAGCACATCCCGCAGCGGCGGCCTGCCGCCCGTCACCACGCAGAAGATCGCCTTCGCGACCGTGAGGAGCCACCATAGGAGCCGTAGGGTGTTTGCGTGGAGGGCCTCGACCGCGCTTAGGTGGGGGAGAGTCGGGCTCCACCTGGCGGGCTTTTCCTTTCTCCGTGGCCGAGGACCTCTTTGGCGGAGCCATGAAGAAGAAGGAGAAGCAAGAGGGGATGGACCGGAAGGGCAGACGCCGTCCTGTACTTATAGCAAGAGGAGGCCAACCGCCGGCCTCCATGATCGCACGTAATCATGACCCGCTTTACATGCAGGGACTTGTCAATTCGCGCAGTCACCGAGGCGTCATGGGGAAACAGGTCCGCCCACGCCCAATCGACCGCCACGCAGCGCCCGAGGCCACAGGCTGTTAGGGCCCGCGGCGATTCGCACTTGCCCCTTTGCTTCCCTGCTCAGCCAAGTCCGGGCGCGCCTTGGGCCCGGGGGCTACTGTCGGCGTTCTGGGAACGGGGGTCCCCAGACTTGCCTGCCTACGGCGTGGCTCAAGGAGCGGCCTAGCACGGCCCATCTTCATCAGCACGAGCTCAAGACCCTCGCGAGGGGCCAAGCCTTGCGGTGTGGACGACAAGGAGCTTCCTCAGGCATGGCCTCATCAGGCTGGCTCGTGAGGAGGCGGAGAGATCAAGGTGGGGTACCTCATGAGGTGCCCATGACGCAAGCCATGATGACCAAGTGCGCCAGGCAGGCGCCAGGCGGGCGCCAGCCCACGTAGTGTCCTCCTTTCCTCTTTGGTGCAAAGGGAGCAAGCGCAGGTGAGAGCATCAAACCAAGGCATCCGTTTCGGTGCAACAAGACCAAGACCGTCGCAATAGCAGGAAGGAGGTCATTGTGGAGCCCAAGCAGGCGTCACCACCAGAGCCTTTGACAGGCGAGGACCAATTTTAGTCAGGATAAGTGTACTAGATGTTCCCCTTCAAAATGACCAATTGTTGGCGCCCTTCCCGCTCAATATTTGGGAAGAGGCCCAAGGCCTTTGCCTATAAATAGGACTAGCCACCCACAAGGTAGAAAAAGAGGGATCATCAGCTAGAAACCAGCAGAGAAAGAGCGACTGAACTCCCCCGAGCAGTTCAGCGCACCAGCCAAGAACAGACCCTCGCGAGGCTGTTCTTCCTTGTATTGTTCATCATCAGCCCAAGAGGCAATCCACCACACCACAAACTAGAGTAGGGTATTACACCACAATGGTGGCCCTAACTAGTATAAACCCTGTGTCTCTTGTGTTGTTCCTTTCATAGCTTAGATCCTAGCGAGGCGGTGGGGTGCAGGTAGGTAGAGGGCGAAATCTCCGCGCGCACCCCAGTGTTCGAATCTAGAGGGCTGCCGGAACCCAAAATCCGATAATGAAGCTTGAAGACTTTTGTGTTTACTGTTTCATTTTCTCCTTCTTGAGTCGTAGGAAACACTGTACTGTTAAAGGGGGTCGAGGAAATACTAAGGAAAAATTTCCATGTGATGCTCAACTCAAAATCCTACACCTACCAATCCCTTCGAGTGAAGCCATTGGAAATCTCGCACAGTTCAGTCATATTCTTCAGTGACAGAGACGAAGTTCTTCTGGTCTCTGAGGAATTTGTTCTGACTGAGGAGTTAGGAATTCGCCAGTGCGGATTTCCTACAAAGTGAGGAACATGATAGCCCTGAGGTATTTGAGAGTCAAATATTCCGACCGTTGCTACGCGCCAGCTGTCCCAAAATATCTACCCACCTAATGGTCATATCATACAAGGGCATTTATGTCTTATCATGTCGGGCTGCTCCCTAGGCTATAAATAGCCGCCCCCCTACAACCACTAGCTGGTTGGCTGCTCCGAGAGAAACTGACACTTGTCATTTGAGAGCATCCCATCCTCCGAGGACTTTGAGCGAAAATCATCAAGTGAGGAAAATCCAAACCCCAAACCTACAAACCCCAAAGTGATTGAGCATCACTGAAGATATTGATCCTGCGTGGATCCGAGGCTTGTTTCCTTTGAAGACTGTGCTTCTTCTAGATGGTTAGGCGTCAAGGTCTAGAGCATCCAAGAGGAATTGTGGATCGCCGAGTGACCGATTTTGTGAAGGTTCAGAAGTCACCTGAAGACTTACCACGAGTGATTGGGCGAGGTCTGTGTGACCTTAGCTCAAGGAGAATACGGTGAGGACTGTGTGTCCGGGACTGTGTGTCCTTGAGTTTAAATACTCAGCCGCTCCAACCAGATGTACAACTAAGACAGCAGTTGGAACTGGTCTACCAAATCATTGTCTTCACCGAGCTTACTAGTTCTATTTCCTCAACTCTTTAATTTCCTCATCTCTGTTGTTGTGTGCTTGTTCATATCTGTTTGAAGACTTTGACTGAAGACTTTCTCAATTTCCTCAGTTCAATTTCTTCAGTCTGTCTGTCTTCATCTTGTGTTATCCTGTGTTTACACTTTCTATACTCTATGCTTGTCTTCATTTCATCATGATGACTATGCGTGTGTTCTGCTATGTTTACTTTTGAGAACTTATTTCGCTTCAAGTAGTTCTTCATTTAGGAATTTCCTCACAAGCAAATTCCTCAGTGAAGAATTCATAAAAATCGCCTATTCACCCCCCTCTAGTCGATATAACGCACTTTCACCAGGCCATCCCGGACATCCGGCTTTCCCTCCCAGACATCCGGCCCATCACGAAGCCCCGGACATCCGGCCCCCAGCCCGAACATCCGGCGCCTGTCTGCGCATAGTGAATGGGCCCAGGGCCCATGTATCCCTCTCACTTACCCCTTCGTGGCTAAGACCTATATATACTCCACCACCTCCTCCTAGTTAGGGTTAGCATTTTGATAGCTCATTTAGAGATAGAGCTCTTCTTATCCATACCGGATCTACTCCACGTGAGGGACCATGCCTCTTCGGAGAAGATCCATCCGGATTAAAGGCCTCCATCCGGAGAAGACAATCAAGACCTCCTCACGGAGAAGAACGGTTACTCTTGTATCTTCCTTCGTTGATTTTGAATCTTGTGCTACCTTATGTGTTCGGTGATCTAGCCCTTGTGTCATCAATTACTTGTCGGTTGAGTGATTCTCTCATTTCTCCCCGTGTTTTCCCTTGTGTTCTTCCGCGTGTTCTTCGTGTTTCCCCATAGGATCCACTCCAAACGTGAAAGATCGTCACCATAGGGTTCTGCCCTACATCACATTCCCACGGGACCCCCGTGTGCATGGGCGCAACTTACCCCATGCGCACGGGCCTCCCAGGATGGTCGGCTGAGATTGCATCTTCGGCCCCTCTTCATCTCCTTCGACCCCAAGGTTATATATTTCGTACCTAGGACCATGTTTAGGGTTAGCAAAGTATTAGATGAGATATTTGTGAGCTTTGCTCCTTCACCTTCCCTCTTGGTGGATCAAGACCCCCTAGGGAAGAATCCTTGTGGATTTCAAGACCTCCATAAGGAGAAGACTATCTTCAAGCCCCCATCTCCTTGGATTTGGGATGAACTTTTCCATTGTATCTTTCCTTTGATTGTGTTTGTGACTTGTGGATATTGTGGTGTTATCCTAGTGGATGTGTAATCAGGAATTGTTGGAGTGATTTCCTCTTTGTGTTCTTGTTGTTGCTCTCCTTTTCCCCCTCCAAGTGTGAAAAGATCCCTCTTAGGGTTACACCCTACATCATCTTGGTATCATGAGCCACATTGATTCACATCTTGGAGTCCTTACCTTCCACTTTCTAGCTTGATTTTGTTGTTTTTCGTCCTAATCCGCAAATCCCCACCAAAAATAGCCCCAAAAATTTTCTTGCAATTTATTTGATCTTGTGAGATTTTGTTGTTTTGATCCACGAATTTGGTGTTTGGCAAGTGGATCTAACCCTCCATCTTCGTCCCCACCCTTCCATCGTTTGAATTCGGCCAAAAACTTGGGAATTACCATGGGATCAGAGCAGTTTGTCCGCTCACACAGGACCCCGTGCACACGGGCCATTGGGACCCCATGAATACGGGCCTCACTTACCCCGTGCACACAGACTATCCAGGGAGTTTCGGCCATTTTCTGTTTTTCTTCATTTCGTTTCCCCACCACCTCTTGTGTTCTTCCGCACCTTTCCACGTTTTGTTTGAGTTTGGGTCGCGGTTTCTCTTGTATCCTAAGGTGTTTCGGCTACTTGGGCGCGAGTTGGTATCATCATCATAGCCACCAATCATCGACTCGGACAACACATCGGCTTCGACAACATCATCTTCATCACTACCGTAAGCAAGGATGGTAACCTCGACGACGCCTTTGTGCTCCCTTGCCATTACCTTGATAGCTTCGAGCCCTTTTGCGTAGCTTACCCATCGAGACTAGCTTTTTGAGTATTGCAGGGCCACGCCTTAGTGCACCATTTAGTGTTCCGTCCCTCCCGTGCATTTACTACTTGTTACCTCGTTGCGTGGCTCGTATATCAAGCATCGTGGCATAGTAAAAAAAGAAGAATAAAAAGCTTTTAAGCAAAAGAGAAGAGAAGCAAAGAGCTTATAAGCAATAGCATCGAGCCTCCTAGCATATGAGCATCATATTGGTCATCATACATAAGCATACTTGGGATAGTGAGACGACTGATTTCTCTGTTAGGTTGGTGCACTAGAGTATCTAGCCCATTAGTGCAATCGAGCTAGCGTTTCTCTAATATCCGTATGACAAGAGCTTTTACCGTGGTTCGACATCTTCGAGCTCACCTGATAGAGGAAAATATGTCCGGTCTTTCGATGAGATGATGGATATCGCTTTGGTGGAAGTCGACTTTGACGATCCGACTACGAACGTGCGAGGACGTCGCGCCTTAGCAATCGCTAAACCAACTCCGAGAGGTTATTGACCATGCCAGAGCACGACCAACTTAACCACGAGGGTCTATTTCCTACGAGCAAACGAAGGACAAGCAAGAAACTGAGATAGCAATCAGGATATTGCGAATATAATATGAAAGCTTTATTGCACAAGGTGGGGTTCTGTGACGCCTTTGTCTGGTCGTTGAACACAAACGAAGTACGCGAAGTTGCAGCAATGGACAACTTTAATCTAAACAAAACCAAAAGTCTAAACGGTGCCCTAAGGGCTGTATATACGGAGGAAGAGGGGGGGGGGGATTTCGTGGCCCTTGGTGGAGGGGTCCGAAATCAACCCTATCTCTTGTTTCCCAACACATACGGACTCTAAAAATAGCCTACACTTGTGTTTACATGGGCCTGGCCCAATAATAAGGTGACGCGGCATCTTGTATATTTCGTCCAAGGCTATATGCACCCATTATGGAGGCTTCAAAGTCATGAAATCATCACTTGTAACTCCGTTCTTGTTCCCCTTGTGCATGCCATCATATCCATGCTTGTTCTTGCTCCAATGTTCATCCTTCTCCAAGCTAGGCCCTTCATTTGTAAGAATAACATATGTATCCAATTTAGGCAGCATCATATTCTCATGAACATTAAAATCATTACCAAGAAATGAAAGTACCTGATAATCTAATTGGCGTGTGCGAGCTCTAGTAATTGGTCCATTATATGTAGCAGTAGGGGCTGTGGGTGTAACAATGGTATTGATGTCCTCATCGTCCTCCCCTTCTTGAAATGAAGTCGTCCTCGACGGAATCTCATCTTCCTCACCCAAATAAGGATTCAAATCTGCAATGTTAAAAGTGGGACTAACCCCAAAATCTACAGGCAGCTCAAGTTTATATGTATTATCATTTATTTTCTCCAACACCTTAAAAGGACCATCACCACGAGGCATTAGCTTTGATTTGCGCAAATCAGGAAATCTATCCTTACACAAATGTAACCAAACAAGATCTCCAGGTGCAAACACAACATGTTTTCTACCCTTATCTCCAGCAAGTTTATATTTAGCATTCATACGCTCAATGTTTTCCTTAGTTAACTCATACATTTTTAAAATCAATTCAGCATGTTGTTTAGCATCAAAATTAACCTTCTCCGAAGATGGAAGAGACAACAAATCAATAGGTGCACGAGGTAGGAAACCATACACAACTTCAAAAGGGCACATCTTAGTAGTAGAATGCAATGACCGATTATAAGCAAATTCAATATGAGGCAAGCATTCCTCCCACATTTTCTTATTATTCTTCAAAACAGCCCTAAGCATAGTACACAATGTTCTATTGACTACTTCAGTTTGTCCATTAGTTTGGGGGTGACAAGTAGTACTAAAAAGCACTTTAGTCCCCAACTTAGCCCATAAACATCTCCAAAAGTGGCTAAGAAATTTAGTATCACGATCTGAAACAATAGTATTTGGCACACCATGCAAGCGAATAATTTCACGAAAGAACAAATCAGCAACATTAACAGCATCATCGCTTTTATTACATGGTATAAAGTGTGCCATTTTCGAGAATCTATCCACGACAACAAATATGCTATCCCTCCCCTTCTTTGTTCGAGGTAAACCTAAAACAAAGTCCATAGATATATCCTCCCAAGGAAAACTAGGTATAGGTAAAGGCATATATAAACCATGAAGATTGAGTCGCTACTTAGCTTTTTGACATGTAGTGCAGCGAGCAATAAAACGCTCAACATCCCGTCTCATCTTTGGCCAAAAGAAATGTGTAGCAAGTACGTCCTCCGTCTTCTTCACGCCAAAGTGTCCCATTAATCCTCCTCCATGCGCCTCCTGCAACAACAAAAGATGAACGGAGCTAGCTGGAATGTATAGCTTGTTAGCACAGAACACAAATCCATCATTAATGACGAACTTGTTCCACATTCTTCCTTCTTTACAATTCTGCATTAAATCTTTAAAATCGGCATCATGCACATATTGATCTTTGATGGTCTCCAAACCAAATATTTTGAAGTCAAGTTGTGAAAGCATAGTATAGCGATGAGACAATGCATCAACAATAACATTTTCTTTACCCTTCTTGTGTTTAATGACATAAGGGAAAGTCTCAATGAATTCAACCCATTTAGCATGTCTATGATTCAGTTTAGCTTGACTTTTAGTATGTTTCAAAGATTCATGATCAGAGTGTATAACAAATTCTTTGGGCCATAAATAATGTTGCCATGTTTCTAAAGTCCGAACAAGAGCATATAATTCTTTATCATAAGTAGAATAATTCAGACTAGGCCCACTCAATTTTTCAGAGAAGTATGCAACAGGTTTGCCATCTTGTAATAACACACCTCCTAATCCAATTCCACTAGCATCACATTCAAGCTCAAAAGTCTTATTAAAATCAGGAAGTTGGAGTAAAGGAGCATGTGTCAACTTATCTTTCAATACCGTGAAGGCTTCTTCCTGTGCGGTACCCCAAAGAAAAGGCACATCTTTCTTTGTAAGCTCATTGAGAGGTGCAGCAATGGTGCTGAAATCTCTCAGAAAACGCCTATAGAATCCAGCGAGGCAAAGAAAACTCCTCACTTGTGTGACCGTTTTGGGCTGCGGCCAACTCTCAATAGCTTCAATCTTGGCGTTATCAACTTCAATTCCCTGTGGAGTAACAACATAGCCAAGAAAAGATAGCCGGTCGGTGCAAAAGGTGCACTTCCCAAGGTTAGCAAACAAATGTGCATCACGTAAAGCAATAAAAATAGCACGTAAATGTTCCAAATGTTCCTTCAAAGATCTGCTATAAATCAGTATATCATCAAAATAGACTACCACAAATCGTCCAATAAAAGCACATAAAACTTCGTTCATTAATCTCATGAAAGTACTAGCTGCATTAGTTAACCCAAAAGGCATGACTAACCACTCATATAATCCAAACTTAGTTTTAAATGTCGTTTTCCATTCATCTTCCAATTTCATACGAATTTGATGGTATCCACTACGCAAATCAACTTTGGAGAATATTGTAGAGCCACTCAATTCATCAAGCATATCATCTAGCCTAGGAATAGGATGATGATAACGAATAGTAATATTATTAATACCTTTACAATCAACACACATACGTGATGTACCATCCTTTTTCGGCACTAGAATAATAGGATTAGCACAAGGACTAAGGGATTCGCGTATATAACCTTTGTCGACCAACTCCTGTACTTGACGCATAATCTCCTTCGTCTCGTCTGGATTGGTACGGTATGGTGCATGGTTGGGTAATGATGCACCGGGAATTAAGTCAATCTTATTCTCAATCCCTCGAATGGGAGGTAATCCCGGTGGCACGTCTTGTGGAAAGACGTCAATGAACTCCTGCAAAATGTTAGTGATAGCAGGAGGCAAAGAGGAAGGCACGTCCTCAAATGAAAATAATACCTCTTTGCACACAAAAGCATAGCAAACAGATTTTCTGAAATCTAACTCATCAATATTACATTTAGTGGCAAGTAAACATGCACTTTTAAATTTAAGTTCAGAAGCAACACTAGATGGTTTACTATTAGGCTTCATTTGTTGCTCAATATCTTTTGCCACAATCTGATTTTCACTCTTATTTTTCTCCTGTTTTGCTTTATTAGCTCTATTAATATCATCTTTCAAAATGGAATCAGGAGTCATAGGAAGCATAGTAATATTTTTATCCTTATGAACAAGAGTATAATGATTGTTTCTACCATGGTGTACAGAATTTTTATCAAATTGCCATGGTCTACCAAGTAATAAGGAACATGCTTGCATAGGTACCACATCACAATCAACATAATGAGCATATGTAGAAATACTAACATGCACACGAACAGTACGTGTTACCTTAACCTTGCCGCTATTTTTGAACCATTGGATGTAGTAAGGATATGGATGTGGTCTTGTGGTGAGAGATATCTTCTCCACCATCTCCATGCTAGCCAAGTTATTGCAGCTCCCTCCGTCTATGATGACGCGCACAGAACGTTCCTTCACAACTCCCTTTGTATGGAACAAATTGTGCCTCTGATTTTGCTCAGCTTGTGTGACCTGCACACTCAAAACACGTTGACCATCTAAACATTCATACCTGTCAGCGTCTTCAGGAGCCATGTATTGCATCTCATGATCAGAATCAGCTCCACCGTGTTCTTCACTTGTAATAAGCGCCAAAGTCTCCTCATCATAGTCACTAGTGGACTCATACCCACCATCCTCAGTAGCAATGATCACACGCTGAGATTTGCATTCTCTCGCATAATGACCTCTTCCCTTACAACGACGACAAATAATATCACTTGTGTGCCCTGTTGATGCCATGGAAGAAGAAGAGCTCTGTGCAGGTCCGACAGGTGCGCTCTTGGCAGATAGGGGTGGTTGTGCCTGCTTTCTTGTATCACGACTGTAGGTGGCACCTGATGGAGGTGCTGGTGTTGTGGAAGTAGAAGATACATGCGGTGTCCATGATGAAGGTCGACCTGCAGAAAAGTTAGTTCGCGCCAATGCTTGTCGATCCTGCACTTCACGTTCAGCTTTACAAGCAAGATGGAATAAACGAGTGATATTAGTATAATCCTTATACTCTAGAATGGTATGAATCTCTCTATTTAATCCACCCATAAAACGTGCAAGCATAGCTTCATTCTCCTCAACAATACCACGTCTAATCATGCCAGTTTGTAATTCCTGATAATATTCTTCTATAGAATTTTTTCCTTGTCTTAAACGCTGCAATTTTTGAAGCAATTCACGTTGATAATATGGTGGAACCCAATGAGTACACATAACAGTTTTCAAAGCGGCCCAAGTAGTTGGAATAGGATATAATCTACAATGTTCAGACCACCATACACATGCAAAACTAGTGAAAGCACAAACAACAGCAGCAACCCGTCTCTCCTCGGGATATTGTAAACATGTAAAACGTTGTTTAGTTTCTAACTCCCAAGTAAGATATATATCAGGAACATATCTACCCTCAAATGGTGGAATATTCAATTTCTATTTAGGAATATGGTCATTATCTCGTACCTGAGGTGGTGGTGCAGGCCTACCGTTGCGAATAAATACCTGAGGTCGACCTGCTGGTGGTGGTGCTGGTGGCTGCACTTAGTTTTGATTTTGATCAACCTCATCCTCGTAATAGTCCTCCACCTCTGCAGTAGCAGCAGGAGCTACAGAAGCACCAACAGCAGTAGCAGCGGCCCCAGAATTTTGTCCTGGCTTAATAGGAACACGTTGTGCTCGCCCTACTGTATCGCGGCGTAGAACTGGTTGTGGGAGACGTTTGAGTAATTCATCAAACTTGGGGTCCAACTTGGTGTCAATTGTCTTCTCAATGTCATCCATCCTCTCCAATGCCTTTCCAAAACTGGCCATCACGTCTTCCACCTGTTGACCCAACATTTGATGAAACTTATCATGAAGCGCCTTGTTCATCATGTTCTCCCAGTCAATCTTGTCGTCTTGTGATCCTGCCATGGTTAGCAGCAATAGAAACACAAAAGAATATGATCCTACAGACTACTAGGAAACGGTGGTGGTGGTGCTGTATCACAAATCCTTCAAGCGAATCTCAAATTCTTACCAGTTCTTACCCAGCAGCAGGTGGTGATCGGCAACCGTTGTAGTCAAAACTCTCAAAGCTTGGATAGAGCGATTACCAGGGAGAGTTAAACGCATGATGTAGATGTATGTATAGCTGGGAAGGCTTATAATATGGTAGCAAAAAGGGCCAGCAATAATCAATTCAGAGATGCAAAGTTGAATAAACGCTCAACGACGATACTGTGCTGGTCCTAGGCTAGACCGTGCTAGAGACGCGAGCCTAGAACACTAAAAAAATCACGGCGCTGGACGTAAACAAGGGAAAAGCACACTCTGGAATTTTTTTCGCTCTGTTTTTTTTTGCGCTCCTCTTTTTTTGCGAAAAATCACTATAATGACGAGTGTCTCAAAACTCTTCCCAGGTCAAACTGACAGGATAGGCACGAAATTTTTTTTGACCATTTTTTTTCGACTGCCCGGACCCAAAAACTTGAAACGGGTCAATATGCTTGGAAGCACCTAAAAATAGGATAGTCAGAATTTTTTTTGTCAAGTGTGTTTTTGGAAAATTTTGGACCTAAACGGAGGGTGGTTTCCGGACTCTTTTTTTTCCGAAACCTACTCAGGCAAGGAAACACGAATCGGAAATTAGAGGGATCTCGAAAACAAACCTAATATGAAAGTAACTCAGATTGGTGGTGGATATATGGTGGTAGGATATGGCAGCGGTGGTCGTATATGGTAGCGGTGGTGGTATATGGATACGGATCGGTGGTGGTATATGGATACGGATTGGTGGTAGTATATGGATATGGATTCAAAGCGGTGGCGGATCAGCGGTGGTGGTAGATGGCAGGAGCGATGACGATGGTGCGGCGGCGGCGTGACAATTTGTGAACGGAACTCAAAACTCTAAGGAAAACTAGATGCTAAGACCAACAACTTGACACGATGATGCAACCGCAAATTCAACAAAGCAAATACAGAAGATATTATGCAAAGGCTCAGATTGGTTCAGATAGGATGAACTAACCCTAAAAAAATTTTTGGCTTTTTCGTGGACTATAGGTATGAAGAAAAGACTCGATCTAAATTACAAAAAACTGTAAAATCTCACCGAGCAACCTGAAAATCTGATACCACTTGATAGAGGCAAAGGTGTCCCGTCTTTCATTGAGATGATGAATATCGCTTTGGTGGAAGTCGACTTTGACGATCCGACTATGAACATGCGAGGACGTTGCGCCTTAGCAATCGCTAAACCAACTCTGAGAGGTTATTGACCACGTCGGAGCACGATCAACCTGACCACGAGGGTCTGTTTCCTGCGAGCAAACGAAGAACAAGCAAGAAACTGAGATTGCAATCAGGATATTGCGAATATAAGATGAAAGCTTTATTGATCAAGGTGGGGTTCTGTGACACCTTTGTATGGTCGTTGAACACAAACGAAGTACGCGAAGTTGCAGCTATGGCGAACTTTAATCTAAACAAAACCCAAAGTCTAAACGGTTCCCTAAGTGCTGTATATATGGAGGAAGAGGGGGGGATTTCGTGGCCCTTGGTGGAGGGGTACGAAATCAACACTATCTCTTGTTTCCCCACACATACGGACTCTAAAAATAGCCTATACTTATGTATTTTGTAATTACATGGGCCTGGCCCAATAATAAGGTGACGCAACACCTAGAATAGCCTCGAGACGAAATTTATGAAGTGGCGTCTTGTATATTTCGTCCAAGGCTTCATGCACCCATTATGGAGGCTTCAAAGTCCTGAAATCATCACTTGTAACTCCGTTCTTGTTCCCCTTGCGCATGCCATCATCTCCATGCTTGTTCTTGCTCCAATGTTCATCCTTCTCCAAGCTAGGCCCTTCATTTGTAAGCAAAACAAATGTATCCAGTTTAGGCAACATCATATTCTCATGAACATTAGAATCATTACCGAGAAACTAAAGTACCTGATAATCTAATTGGCATGCGCGAGCTCTAGTAATTGGTCTAGTATATGTAGCAGTAGGGGCTGTGGGTGTAACAATGGTATTGATGTCCTCATCATCACCTCTTGATTGTGCGGATCCCATTTATCTTCCATGTGTGTGTTCCTCGTGTTATCTTTGGAGGTTGATCTATTTGTCTTACTTGCCATTTGTGAATCTTCTCAACTTTATCAACATCTTGACTAACATTTGCTTGAATTATTTATGCCTTTTCCTAACCAAGCTACTCCATAGACCATTTACTTGTAGGTGTGAGAAACAATTCCCAGTACCAATTCCCCTATTATAAAATCACGTGGGATCGTACTTGTTACATCCACAATCTTCGACAAAGGTAACTTTGGTTTTATTCTCTCATTTTCCTACTCACCACCACTTTCATATGATGGATAGGCCAAGTTCTTCTACCAACCCACTCTTCATCAAGCAAGGCGATGACATGTCATCATTCGTCACCAAGAGCCACCTCTTTGGTGCACAACGAGCGCTACATCAAGAGCAACAAGCAATGAACGACCACATCGACAACCTCGCCACCGACTTGCAACTCTCCGAGCAACGTACACAGCACTACTTCGACAACAAGATCGACGCGCACAAGCAAGAGAACGATGCAAGAATGGACGAAATCCAAGCTTTGTTGGTGAACCGTCCTCCTTCAACTTCTTCATACTCAAGACGGAGCCATTCGTGTCGACACTCCGACGACACCTTCTCCGGCTCAAGTACACCGTCATTGAACACTCTTCGACGAGCCGCACGTCAAGACCGTCATGCATCTCGCAACCCACTACACGACAAGCATTCACAAGAGCAAGTCGATGAGCAAGTCACTCGTCCTCAACCACACCAAGTCGCTTTTGCTCAAGCTCAAGAACGACAACGACTATGGCGCTAAGAGGAAGAACGAGCGCGTCTACACCAACATCTTCAACAACAACAATGGGAAGCGCAAGCTTTTGAGGCGCAACGTGCCCTTCAAGAATCAAGTCGAGCCATCGCAAACCGCAATCGCGAGCGACGCAATCAAGAGGAAGCCCTTCGAGAAGAAATCCAAGAGAGGAACTACCAACCATGAGTGCACCGTCAAGTCCCTATAGCTCCTCCACAAGCTCGTCAACAAGAGCAAGTTGATCATGGACGTCCTCCATGCCAGGAGCAATATGAGGATGATTACCCTCCACGTCAAGGGCTTCATCATCACCATCGCCAACAACACAATGAAGAGCAACGCTATGGCGAGCTTAAATTCACCATGCCCAAGTTCAATGGAAGCAATGATCCCGAAGAGTACCTATCATGGGCATTGAAGGTCGACAAAATCTTTCGTTTGCACAACTATGAGGAAGAGAAGAAGATCGCTATGGCATTACTTGAGTTCCAAGACTATGTGCTCATATCGTGGGAACAAGTCCTTGAGCGCCGAGAAGCAAGAGGTGAACCTCCAATCACCACTTGGGCTCAAATGAAGGATGTCATGTGAGCACGTTTTGTGCCCACCTACTACAACCGCGGTCTCTTCAAGAAGCTACAACTCCTCAAGCAAGGAACAAAGAGTGTTGAAGAATACTACAAGGAAATGGAGATAGCCATGATTCGAGCCAATGTCAAGGAAGATGATGAGCAAACAATGGCACGTTTCTTGAATGGACTCAATCATCCCATCAAGAAGATCGCCGGCTTCCAACCCTACTCCAACCTCATTGAGCTCGTGCATCAAGCGACCAAGGCGGATCGTCAAGTGCAAGATGACTTCAAGTATGCCAAGTACTCATACAAGACCTATGGCTTCTCCAACAACCAAGCTTCAACAAATCCTACAACATCTACATCAACCAAGCCTTCTCCAAGCAACGATGACAAGCCAAGTTACAAGAAAACTTCGTCAAGTTCAAGTCGTCTTCCTCCTACTACAAGCAACTTCAAGCCGCGTGCTTCTTCCTCTACTCCGACCGATGAGACCATCAAGACGAGTTCCTTCAAGTGTTTCACTTGCGGCGGCCGAGGCCATAAGTCCTATGAATGCACAAACAAGCGCACCATGATCCTCAACGACGATGGCTCCTACAACTCAATGAGTGAAGATGAAATGGAAGCCCTTGAGCAAGTGGCCATGCACCGGCACGTGAACGAGGATGAAGATGATCGAGTCTTTTGTGTGAGCATTCGAGCCCCGCTCTTGTTGTCTCCAAGGTCTTGACTCTTCAACATAAACAAGAAGAAGACCAACAGTGCCATATCTTCCACACTAAGGCCGGCATCAATGGAAGATCTGTCAAGGTCATCATCGATGGAGGTAGTTGCCACAACTTGGCAAGTGAAGAACTATGCTCCAAGCTTCAATTGGTCAAGAGGAAGCACCCGCACCCCTACAAGGTTCAATGGCTAAGTGACTCCGGCACTATACGAGTTGAGCATACGGTCCAAGTCTCCTTCAAAATTGGTGCATATGAGGACACTTTGGAGTGTGATGTGGTCCCAATGACCTTTTGGCACCTCCTTCTTGGTCGACCATGGCAATTCGACCGTGGTGTCATCCACAACGGGCGTACCAATCACTATAGCTTCAAGATGAAAGGGAAGGAGTATGTGCTACGACCTATGTCTCCTAATCAAGTGATAGCCGACAAGCAAGCCAGCCATCATGGAGAGAAGAGTGAGAAAGCGATCCACCCAAAAGTGAGTGAGAGCCACAAGTCAAACTTGAGAGCCTCTTCCCCTAGAGAGAAAAACCTCATACTATTTGCCACAAAAACTGAGATGAGAGAAGTGTGTGAGAACCCATCGAGTGTTGTACACTTTGTTCTTGTGTGCAAGGATGGAGAACCAAAAACTAACACCTCTCACGAGCTACCTTTAGTGTTTCAATCTCTTTTGCAGGAATTTCAAGATGTTTTCCCCAATGAGCTACCTCCGGGTCTTCCTCCTCTTCGAGGCATTGAGCATCGTATCGACCTCATCCCCGGAGCGCCACTTCCAAACAAATCTCCATACCGTGTCAACCCCGAAGAAACTAAGGAGATCCAATGGCAAGTACAACAACTCATCGACAACGATCATGTACGTGAAAGCTTAAGTCCTTGTGCCGTTCCCGTTATACTTGTGCCTAAGCAAGATGGAAGTTTCCGCATGTGTTCCGATTGTAGACCTATAAAAGCTATTACCGTTCGCTATAGGCATCCCATTCCTCGCTTAGATGATATGCTTGATGAACTTAGCGGAGCCGCCTTTTTCTCAAAAATTGATCTTAAAACTGGCTATTATCAAATCTGCATACAAGAGGGTGATGAAAGGAAAACTGCTTTCAAAACTAAATTCGGCTTATATGAGTGGTTAGTTATGCCTATGGGTTTATCGGAGGCTCCCGGTACTTTCATGCATCTTATGCACTTTGTGCTTCGACCTTATATTGGAGTCTTTGTTGTGGTTTACTTTGATGACATTCTTCTATTTAGCAAATCCATGAAAGAGCATATTAATCATGTTAGGGCTGTTTTGCAAACCCTTCGCAAGGAACGTCTTTATGCCAACATGAAAAAGTGCACGTTTGGTGTTGACAAGCTAGTTTTCTTGGGTTTTGTTGTCTCTTCCAAGGGTGTCCACGTTGATGAATCTAAAATTGAAGCAATTAAAACTTGGCCCAACCCACCAATTTGCAACAAGTGCGTAGTTTTCTTGGTCTTGTGGGTTTTCATTGTTGCTTTGTGAAAGACTTTAGCACTATTGCCGCTCCTTTGCATGCTTTGAGTAAGAAGAATGCTCCTTTTGTTTGGGAATCTTTGCAATCCACCGCTTTTGATGAGCTCAAGTCTTTGCTTACTCATGCACCGATTCTTGCTTTGCCCAACTTTGAGAAAACTTTTGAGGTTCATTGTGATGCTAGTGGTATCGGAATTGGTGGAATTTTGATGCAAGAAAAATGAGCAATTGCATACTTTAGTGAAAAACTCTCCGGTGCTCAACTTAACTATCCCATATATGACAAAGAATTGTATGCTTTAGTGCGTGTGCTACATGTTTGGGAACATTATCTTAGACCTCATGAGTTTGTCATACATACCGATCATGAAACGCTTAAGTACCTAAAAGGTCAAACTAAGTTGAACAAGCGTCATGCCAAATGGAGTGAATTTATTGAATCTTTCCCCTATGTGATCAAGTACATTAAGGGTAAAGAAAATGTAGTTGAGGATGCGCTTTCACGCATATGCACGCTTGTCACTAAACTTGAGTTGGATGTTATTGGCTTTGAGCACATAAAAGACTTGTATGCTAATGATACATCTTTTGCTACTCCTTATTCTAAATGTTTGATGCATACATCTTGGGAACAATATTACATCAAGAATGGTTATCTTATGAGAGCTAACAAACTATGCGTTCCCGAGTCTTCTCTTCGTTTGCTCCTTTTGCAAGAGGCTCATGGAGGCGGACTCATGGGACACTTTGGACATGAAAAGACATTCGCCACGCTCTCCAAGAACTAATTTTTGCCCAAGATGTTCCACGACGTCTCATGCTTCACCACCCGATGCTCAACATGTCACAAAGCTAAGTCTAAAGCTCAATCCGATGGTATTTACATGCCTCTTCCTATTCCTTATCAACGTTGGGAAGACATTAGCATGGATTTTGTACTTGGTTTGCCTAGAACTCAAAATGGAAAGGATTCCGTGTTTGTTGTTGTGGACCGATTTTCTAAAATGGCACATTTCATTCCATGCAACAAGATAGACGATGCTTCACATATTGCGAATATATTTTGTAGGGAAATCTTGCGACTACACAGTGTGCTCGAAACGATTGTCTCTGACCGCGACGTCAAGTTCTTGAGTTACTTTTGGAAGACGCTATGCGCCAAGCTCAGAATCAAGCTCTTGTTCTCATACGCATACCATCCTCAAACCGACGGCGAAACGGAGGTGACAAACCGTACACTCTCCACTCTACTTTGCGTGTTGATCAAGAAGAACATCAAGGAGTGGGAGGAGTGTCTATCCATCGCCGAGTACGCCTACAACTATGCAAGACATTCGACTACCGGCAAGTGCCCCTTCGAGGTCGTCTACGGCTTCAACCCGTTGTCCCCATTGGACATTCTACCTCTTTCTCTACAAAAGCGCACCAACATGGATGCGAGCGCACGAGCAAGCTACATCAAGAAGATGCATGAAGATACAAGGAACACCATCGAGTGCCAAGTACAACAACTAGCAACCAAGCTCAACGTCAACAAGCAACCCATGATCTTCAACATAGGCGATATCGTGTGGCTACACCTTCGCAAGGACCGTTTCCCCAACGAACGCAAGTCCAAACTTCTCCCTCGCGCCGATGGACCCTTCAAAGTGCTAGCATGCTACAACAACAATGCTTACAAGATTGAAATCCCATGAGACAAGTACAATGTGAGTGACATCTTCAACGTCAAAGACCTCTCGCCTTACCATGGTGATGAAGATTTTGATCCGAGGTCGGATCTTTCTCAAGGGAGGGGAGATGATGCAGAGCATCCTTCCATCATCCCCATGGATTCTACACCGACACATCCAACCCCACGAGGACCCATGACAAGAGCTAGAGCATGTACTTTGGAAACCGATGTGAACTCCTTCCTACTTGACTTGCACATGGACACGAATGGAACATGGTTACTAGCTCACCAAAATATGCTATACCTCTTTAGGTATGAAGAGGAACATCACCAAGAAGCTCAGGAGCATCATCAAGGAGAAGGAGGACCACCCCAAGGCCTTGCGAGCCAAGACGGAGTGCAACAGCAGCAATACAGGAAGTCCCAGGTGACCCCGTGCGCACGGGCCCCTGATACCCCGTGCCCACGGACTACACAGGAAGCTGGCGCTGGAGCACCCCGTGCGCACGGGCCCGTACTGTGCCCATGGGACCCCCATGCGCACGGGCCCAACTTACCCCGTGCGCACGGGCCTCCCAGGATGGCCGGATGAGATTGTATCTTCGGCCCCTCTTCATCTCCTTCGACCCCAAGGTTATATATTCCGTACCTAGGACCATGTTTAGGGTTAGCAAAGTATTAGATGAGATATTTGTGAGCTTTCTCCTTCACCTTCCCTCTTGGTGGACCAAGACCCCCTAGGGAAGAATCCTTGTGGATTTCAAGACCTCCATAAGGAGAAGACTATCTTCAAGCCCCCATCTCCTTGGGATTTGGGATGAACTTTTCCATTGTATCTTTCCTTTGATTGTATTTGTGACTTGTGGATCTTGTAGTGTTATCCTAGTGGATGTGTAATCGGGAATTGTTGGAGTGATTTCCTCTTTGTGTTCTTGTTGTTGCTCTCCTTTTCCCCCTCCAGGTGTGAAGAGATCCCTCTTAGGGTTACACCCTACATTAGGAGGTCTTGATTGTCTTCTCCGGATGGAGGCCTTGAATCCGTATGGATCTTCTCCAAAGAGGTGCGGTCCCTCACGAGGAGTAGATCCGGTACGGATGAGCAATGCTCTATCTCAAATGAGCTATCACAATGCTAACCCTAAAACGTAGGTGGGGATGGAGTATATATAGTCTAGGGGCGAAGGGGGTACATGGGCCTCGGCCCTTACACTTTTCGCAGACAGGGAAGGTTGGATGTCCGGGCATCGGGCGGGATGTCCGGTGGCTCGCGAGGGGCCGGATGTCCGGGCTGAAGGGCCGGATGTCTGGGCTGGTGGAGATGGCCGTGCTGCTCTCTGGATGGGCGGCGCCGGATGTTCGGGCGGAGGGGCCGGATGTCCGGGGCTTCGGGAGGCGCCGGATGTCCGGGGCGATGACCGGATGTCCGGGCTGTCTGGGCAGCCTTCTGTGCTCCCTGGATGACACCTCCGATGTCCGGGTTGGAGGCCGGATTTCCGGTGAGGGGGCCCGGATGTCCGGGCTGAACGCCGGATGTCTGGTCCCTGTAGCTTCTTCTGCAAACTCCTGACCATGTAGATCTCCAGGGGCCGGATGCCCGGGGCCATGGTCGGATGTCCGGTGCCTGGAGGCTGTTCTCGCCTTCTTCCGTTGGTTCTATTCTTCCGTCGATTTGGGGTCTTGACCATCTTCATGTGCATCCTCGGGAGGGTCCTCTTGGTACCTAATCATGCACAACATTGCGGACTTAGGTAGTAGCCATGTCTCGAGAGGATCATATGAGATATCACTAAGGAGAGAAGTCACCTCGGTCTCGAGAGCTCTAGCTCATGCTCTAGTCATGGGTCCTCTTGGTGCTTGGTGAGAGGATGGAAGGTCCATGGGGATGACTGAAGGATGCTCCGCATCAATTAAGGGATTCGCGTATATAACCTTTGTCAAGAAGCTCCTGTACTTGACGCATAATCTTCTTCATCTCCTATGAATTGGTACGGTATGGCGCAGAGTTTGGTAGTGAAGCACCGGGAATTAAGTCAATCTGATGCTCAATCCCTCGAATAGGTGGTAATCCCGGTGGCACGTCTTGTGGAAACACGTTAGCGAACTCCTACAAAATGTTAGTGACAGCAAGATTCAAAGAGGAAGCCACGTTCTCGAATGAAAATAATGCCTCTTTGCACACAAAAGCATAGCAAACAGATTTGGTGAAATCTAGCTCATCAATATTAGATTTGGTGGCAAATAAACATGCACTCTTCAATTTAATTTCAGAAGCAACACTAGATGGTTTATTATTAGGCTCCATTTCTTTCTCAAATTCTTTTGCCACAATATGATTTTCACTCTTATTCTTCTCCTGTTTGGCTTTATTAGCTCTACTGATATCATCTTTCAAAATGGAATCAGGAGTCATAGGAAGCAAAGTAATATTTTTATCCTTATGAACAAAAGTATATTGATTGTTTCTACCATGATGTACATAATTTTTATCAAATTGCCAAGGTCTGCCAAGTAATAATGATCATGCTTGCATGGGTACCACATCACAATCAACATAATCAAAATATGTAGAGATACTAAAATGCACACGAACAGCACGCGTTACCTTAACCTTGCCGTTGTTATTGAACCATTGGATATAGTAAGGATGTGGATGTGGTCTCGTGGTGAGAGATAACTTCTCCACCATCTCCATGCTAGCCAAGTGGTTGCGGCTCCGTCCATCAATGATGACGTGAACAGAACTTTCCTTCACAACTCTCTTTGTATGGAACAAATTATGCCTCTGATTTTGCTCAGCTTGTGTGACCTGCACACTCAGAACACCTTGAGCAACTAAACATTCATACTTTTCAGCATCTTCAGGAGCCATGTATTGCGTCTCATGTTCAGAATCATCTCCACCATGTTCTTCACTTGTAATAAGAGCCAAAGTCTCCTCATCATAGTCACTAGCGGATTCATAGCCACCATGCTCAGAAGCAATCATCACACGCTGAGATTTGCATTCTCGCGCATAATGTCCTCTTCCTATACAACGACGACAAATAATATGACTTGTGTGCCCCGTTGATGCCATGGAAGAAGAAGAGATCCATGCAGGCCCGACAGGTGTGCTCTTTGCAGATAGTGGTGGTTGTGCCTGCTTTCTTGTATCACGGCTGGAGGTGGCACCTGATGGAGGTGCTGGTGCAGAGGAAGTAGACGATGCATGCGGTGTCCATGATGAAGGTCGACCTACAGAAAAGTTAGTTCACGCCAATGCTTGTCGATCATGCACTTCACGTTCAGCTTTACAAGCAAGATGGAATAAACGAGTGATATTAGTACTCTCGAATGGTCTGAATCTCTCTATTTAATCCACCCATAAAACATGCAAGCATAGCTTCATTCTCCTCAACATTACCACATCTAATCATGCCAGTTTGTAATTCCTGATAATATTCTTCTACAGAATTTTTCCCTTGTCTCAAACGCTGCAGTTTTTGAAGTAATTCATGTTGATAATATGGTGGAACCCAACGAGTACGCATAGCAGTTTTCAAAGCAGCCCAAGTAGCTGGAATAGGATATAATCTACAATGTTCAGACCACCATACACATGCAAAACTAGTGAAAGCACAAACAGCACCAGCGACCCGTCTCTCCGCGGGATATTGTAAACATGTAAAATGTTGTTCAGTTTCTAACTGCCAAGTAAGATATACATCAGGAATGTATCTACCCTCAAACGATGGAATATTCTATTTCAATTTAGGAACATGGTCATGATCTCGTACCTGAGGTGGTGGTGCAGTCCTACCGTTGCGATTATTTGCATGTGGATGACCTGGTGCTGGTGTTGGTGGTTGCACGTAGTTCTGATTTTGATCAACCTCATCCTCATAATTGCCCGCATAATCGTCGTCCTCCTGGGTACCTGCAGCAGCTATAGCAGGAGCCAAAGAAGCATCAACAATAGGTACAGCATCACCAGAATTTTGACCAAGCTCAATTGGAATGCGTTGTGCTCATCCCACATGATTTGGAAGGCGCCGTTGTAGTTGTTGTTGTTGTAGAGGTGTGACAGGTGCAGCCGGCGGTGGTTGCGGAAGACGCGCGAGCAATTCATTAAACTTGTTATTGAGCTTTGTTTCGAACGTCTTCTCAATGCCATCTATCTAATCCATGGCCTCTTCAAATCTGTTTAGCACATCTTGCACCCGTCCACCCATCGGCTTGTGATCCTGCCATGGTTAGAAGCAATAGAAACACAAAAGAATATGATCCTATAGACTACTAGGAAGTGGTGGTGAGGGTGGTGTGTCACAAATCCTTCAAGCGAATCTCAAATTCTTACCAGTTCTTACCCAGCAGCAGGTGGTGATCGGCAACCGTTGTAGTCAAAACTCTCAAAGCTTGGATAGAGCGATTACCAGGGAGAGTCAAACACACGATGTAGATGTATGTGGAGCTGGGAAGGCTTATAGTATGGTAGCAAAAAGGGTCTGTAATAATCAATTTAGAGATGCAAAGTTGAATAAACGCTCAACGACAGTACTGTGCTGGTCCTAGGCTAGACCGTGCTAGAGACGCGAGCCTAGAACACTAACAAAATCACGGCGCGGCACTTAATCAAGGGAGGTGCACACTCTGAATTTTTTCTCTTTTTTTCACTATTTTTGCACTTTTTTCCTCCGCAACAATTTTTTTGTCGAAAAAGTCTACAATTTTTTTTGAAACTGGAAGTATTTTTCTTGTATGGGTAGCACGGAAATTGGGGAATCCGACTTGTTCACGACTCATAGTATCGCATGCTCTGGAATTCTAACATAAAGGAACAAATACTCGACTCGGACTAGGACTGGTGGCGGAGATGAATCTGGTGGAACTTGCACTGGTGATGGTATATGACGGCGTATGTGGACTCGGATTGGAGGTGGTATATGAACTCATATTGGTGGTGGTATATCGTGAGGATGACATGACTACCATGGATATGACCAAAAATATTGCATACATGTATATTTATGAGGTGATTTCTAATGCAAACTGCAATAATTTATTTATGTCATACAGGACATAAATACTTCACAAACTTTTGTGCCATGTCTATTTGCAGGTGTATGGGACATTTGTACAATCCACATATGAAGATAAGGGAGAAAGAGATGTTTACTTGCTGTTCAAAACATTCTCTCCCTAACTTTTGGGCCAAGAGAAGATAGAGTCCAAGTCTCTCATGTTCTGGATTCAGATTCGGACTGCACAAACATACCTGATTCAAAATGCCAACAACTTTTTCATACGAACTCCGAATTGGGTGATCCTTTTTTGTTGGAAAGTAGATTTCGTGCTCTTTCCAACCCAATTGGATTCACCTTAAAAGTCGGCCGGAGCATTGAGATATCGATGAAACAATCTGACGCTGCAGCAGAATCCGAGTCAAACTACAAGTCCAAAGGTGTTGCATCACCTCCACTTGGGCCCATGAGCCTTGTACGACCTAGGGTTAGTTTTAGGCTGCCTTGGGACGTCCTCCCACCTCCTTGGCCACCACCCCTTGCTCCTATATAAGTAGATCCATCTAGTAGCTTTTTACTTTGGATTTGTTTAGTTAAAAGTTAGCCAACGCAACTTCGTGTACTTCGTTTGTGTCCAACGACCAGATCAGGACCCCTTTCGGATCCCCACCATTATCAATACTTCATCCATATTCGCAATATTCAGATTGCTTTATCATATTTTTGCTTGTTCTTCAATTGCTTGCAGGAATAGACCTTCGTGGTCAGGCTGATCGTGCTTCCGGCATCGTCAGTAACCTCAGGAGATTGGTTTAGCGATTGCTAAGGTGCAACATCGTGCACGTTTGTAGTCGGATTCTCAAAGTCGACTCCACCAAATCGATAGTTATCATCTCATCGAAAGATCGGGACCCTTGCCTCTATCAAGTAGTATCAGTTTTCAGGTTGCTCGGTGAGAATTTCCAGTTTTCCCTCGATTAGATTTATTTTCTTACCTATTGTCCAAGAAAAAGCCCCCAAAAAAGTTAGATCTATTCATACTTTGTCCAAGCCAGTCTAAGACTTTGCAATTTTCTTTTCATTGTTTGCATTATTGAATTATCGGTTGCATCGTCGTGTCGAGTTGCTGGTCTTAGTGTCTAGTTCATTTAGAGTTTCGAGTTCTGTTCAAAGTAGTCACACTGCCGCTGCGTTGTTATCCCTTCCACTATCCACCACTCATCCATCAATTTTCATCACGTCCTCCTACCCACCGTTCATGGTCATAATCATAGTTGAGTTTGTTCACTTCTTTTCTTGATCCAATCTGCATCTTATCTATTTTGTTTTGGAAAGAGGGAGAAAAAAAGACAGAGAGAAAAAAGAGAGAAAAAAGTAAAAAAAAAAGTCAAAGAAAAAAAAGAGAGTAAGAAAACGTAAAAAAAGTCAGAGAAAAAAAAAGAGAGTAAGAAAAGGAAAAAAAGTTAAACAAAATTCGGATCTATCTAGACTCAATCTCGTTGTTGAATTCGGATTGGAATCTGTTTGTGCACTGTTCAGTAAAACAGGCATAACTTTCTCATAAGAAGTCTGTTTTGGCTCCGCAAGTACTCAAATGAAAGCAAGCGACATGACTACCAGGGATATGACCAAAAATATTGCATACATGTATATTTGTGAGGTGATTTCTAATGCAAACTATGCAATACTTTATTTATGTCATACAGGACAAAAATACTTCACAAACTTTTGTGCCATGTCTATTTGCAGGTGTATGGCACATTTGTACAATCCACATATGAAGATAAGGAAGAAAGAGATGTTTACTTGCTGTTCAAAAAGTTCTCTCACGTAACTTTTGGGCCAAGAGAAGATAGGGTCCAAGTCTCTCACGTTCTAGATTCAGATTCGGACTGCACAGACATACCTGACTCAAAACGCCAACAACGTTTTCATACGGACTCCGAATTGGGTGATTCTTTTTCGTCAGAAAGTAGATTTCGTGCTCTTTCCAACCCAATTGGATTCATCTTCAAATTTGGCCGGAGCACTGAGATATTGATGAAACAATCTAACGCTGCAGCAGAATCCGAGTCAAACTACAAGTCCAAAGGTGTTGCATCACCTCCACATGGGACCATGAGATTTGTACGACCTAGGGTTAGTTTTAGGCTGCCTTGGTACGTCCTCCCACCTTCTTGGCCACCACCCCTTGCTCCTATATAAGTAGATCCATCTAGTAGCTTTTTCCTTGGGATTTGTTTAGTTAAAAGTTAGCCAACGCAACTTCATGTACTTCGTTTGTGTCCAACGACCAGATCAGGACCACTTTTGGATCCCCACCATTATCAATACTTCATCCATATTCGCAATATTCATATTGGTTTATCATATTCTTGATTGTTCTTCGATTGCTTGCAGGAATAGACCTTCGTGGTCAGGCATCGTCAGTAACCTCAGGAGATTAGTTTAGCGATTGCTAAGGCGCAATGTTGTGCATGTTTGTACTCGGATCGTCAAAGTCGACTCCACCAAATCGATAGTTATCATCTCATCGAAAGATCGGGACCCCCGCCTCTATCATATCGACTCGAATTAGTGATGGTATATATACTCAGATTGGTGGTGGTATATGGACTCGGATCGGTGGTGGTATATGGACTCGGATTGGTGGTGGTATATGGAATCTGATCGGGGGTGGTATATGGACTCGGAGAAGTAGCGGATAAGCGGTGGTGGTATATGGTAGGGCGATGATGATGGTGCGGCGGCAGCGTGATCACTTGTGAACAGAACTTGAAACTCTAAAGAACTAGACGCTAAGACCAGCAACTTGACACGACGAAGCAACCACAAATTCAACAATGCAAATACAAAAAAGATTATGCAATGGCTCAGATTGGTTTGGATATGATGAACTAACCCTAATTTTCTTTTTTTTTTTTTGCTTTTTCGTGGATTGTAGGTATGAAGAACAGACTCGATCTAAACTATGAAAAACTTTAAAATCTCACCAAGCAACCTGAAAATCTGATACCACTTGATAGAGGCAAAGGTGTCCCATCTTTCGATGAGATGGTGTTTATCGTTTCGGAGGAGTACACTTTGACAATCTGACTACATACGTGCGAGGACGTCGCGCCTTAACAATCGCTAAACCAACTCCAAGAGGTTATTGACCACGCCGGAGCACGATCAACCTGACCACGAGGGTCTATTTCCTGCGAGCAAACGAAGAACAAGCAAGAAACTGAGTTTGCAATCTGGATATTGCAAATATAAGAGGAATGCTTTATTAATGAAGGTGGGGTTCTGTGACGTCTTGGTCTGGTTGTTGAACACAAACGAAGTACGCGAAGTTGCAGCTATGGCAAACTTTAATCTAAACAAAACCCAAAGTCTAAACGGTGCCCTAAGGGCTGTATATATGGAGAAAGAGGGGGGAATTTCGTGGCCCTTGGTGGAGGGGTCCGAAACCAACCCTATCTCTTGTTTCCCCACACATACGGACTCTAAAAATAGCCTATACTTATGTATTTCGAAATTACATGGGCCTGTCCCAATAATAGGGTGACGCAGCACCTAGAATAGCCTTTGGACGAAATTTATGAAGTGGCATCTTGTATATTTCGTCCAAAGCTTCATGCACTCATTATGGTGGCTTCAAAGTCCATAAATCATCACTTGTAACTCCGTTCTTGTTGCCTTTGCGCATGCCATCATCTCCATGCCTGTTCTTGCTCCAATGTCCATCCTTCTCCAAGCTAGGCCCTTCATTTGTAAGCAAAACAAATGTATCCAATTTAGGCAACATCATATTCTCATGAACATTAAAATTATTACCAAGAAACAAAAGTACCTGGTAATTTAATTGGCATGCACGAGCTCTAGTAATTGGTCCAGTATGTGTAGCAGTAGGGGTTGTGGGTGTTACAATGGTATTGATGTAATCATCATCCTCCCCTTCTTGAAATGAAGTCGTCCTCGACGAAAGCTCATCTTCCTCACCCAAATAAGGCTTCAAATCTGCAATGTTAAAAGTGGGACTAACCCCAAAATCAGCAGGCAGCTCAAGTTTATATGCATTATCATTTATTTTCTCCAACACCTTAAAAGGACCATTAGCACGTGGCATTAGCTTTGATTTGCGCAAATCAGGAAATCTATCCTTACGCAAATGTAACCAAACAAGATCTCCAGGTGCAAACACAGCATGTTTTCTACCCTTATCTCCAACAAGTTTATATTTAGCATTCATACGCTTAGTGTTTTCCTTTGTTTACTCATGCATTTTCAAAATCAATTCAGCATGTTGTTTAGCATCAAAATTAACCTTCTCCAAAGATGGAAGAGGCAACAAATCAATAGGTGCATGAGGTAGGAAACCATACACAATTTCAAAAGGGCACATCTTAGTAGTAGAATGCAATGAACGATTATAAGCAAATTCAATATAAGGCAAGCATTCTTCCCACATTTTCTTATTATTCTTCAAAACAGCCCTAAGCATAGTAGACAATGTTCTACTGACTACTTCAGTTTGTCCATCAGTTTGGGGGTGACAAGTAGTACTAAAAAGTAGTTTAGTCCCCAACTTAGCCCATAAACATCTCCAAAAGTGGCTAAGAAATTTAGTATCACGATCTAAAACAATAGTATTGGGCACACCATGCAAGCGAATAATCTCACGAAAGAACAAATCAGCAACATTAACAGCATCATCGCTTTTATGACATGGTATAAAGTGTGCCATTTTCGAGAACCTATCCACGACAACAAATATGCTATCCCTACCCTTCTTTGTTCGAGGTAAACCTAAAACGAAGTCCATCGATATATCCTCCCAAGGAACACTAGGTACTGGAAAAGGCATATATAAACCATGAGGATTGAGTCGTGACTTAGATTTTTGACATGTAGTGCAGCGAGCAACAAAGCGCTCAACATCCCGTCTCATCTTTGGCCAAAAGAAATGTGTAGCAAGTACGTCCTCCGTCTTCTTCACGCCAAAGTGTCCCATTAATCCTCCTCCATGCGCCTCCTACAACAACAAAAGACGAACGGAGCTAGCTGGAATGCATAGCTTGTTAGCACGGAACACAAATCCATCATTAACGACGAACTTGTTCCATGTTCTTCCTTGTTTACAATTCTGCAATACATCTTTAAAATCTGCATCATGCACATATTGATCTTTGATGGTCTCCAAACCAAATATTTTGAAGTCAAGTTGTGAAAGTATAGTATAGTGACGAGACAATGCATCAGCAATAACATTTTCTTTACCCTTCTTGTGTTTAATGACATAAGGGAAAGTCTCAATGAATTCAACCCATTTAGCATGTCTACGATTCAGTTTAGCTTGACTTTTAATATGTTTCAAATATTCATGATCAAAATGTATAACAATTCTTTGGGCCATAAATAATGTTGCCATGTTTCTAAAGTCCGAACAAGAGCATATAATTCTTTATCGTAAGTAGAATAATTTAGACTAGGCCCACTCAATTTTTTTAGAAAAGTATGAAACAGGTTTGCCATCTTGTAGTAACACACCTCCTAATCCAAATCCACTTGCAT
The DNA here is from genome assembly GCF_018294505.1 of Triticum aestivum. Taxonomy (NCBI): domain Eukaryota; kingdom Viridiplantae; phylum Streptophyta; class Magnoliopsida; order Poales; family Poaceae; genus Triticum; species Triticum aestivum. Next base: position 300,016,326 of record NC_057813.1, read on the forward strand.
CACATTCAAGCTCAAATGTCTAATTAAAATTAGGAACTTGGAGTAAAGGAGCATGTGTCAACTTATATTTCAACATCGTGAAGGCTTCTTCCTGTGCGGTACCCCAAACAGAAGGCACATCCTTCTTTGTAAGCTCATTGAGAGGTGCAGCAATGGTGCTAAAATCTCTCACAAAAAGCCTATAGAATCCAGCCAGGCCAAGAAAACTCCTCACTTGTGTGACCGTTTTGGGCTGCGGCCAACTCTCAATAGCTTCAATCTTGGCATTATCAACTTCAATTCCCTGTGGAGTAACAACATAGCCAAGAAAAGATACTCGGTCGGTGCAAAAGGTGCACTTCCCAAGGTTACCAAACAAACATGCATCACGTAGAGCAATAAAAATAGCACGTAAATGTTCCAAATGTTCCTCCAAAGATCTGCTATAAATCAATATATCATCAAACTAAACTACCACAAATCGTCTAATGAAAACACGTAAAACTTCGTTCATTAATCTCATGAAAGTACTAGGTGCATTAGTTAACCCAAAAGTCTTGACTAACCACTCATATAATCCAAACTTAGTTTTAAATGTTGTTTTCCCCAATTTCATACGAATTTGATGGTATCCACTACCAAATCAACTTTGGAGAATATTGTAGAGCCACTCAATTCATCAAGCATACCATCTAGCCTAGGAATAGGATGACGATAACGAATAGTAATATTATTAATGCCTTTACAATCAACACACATACGTGATGTACCATCCTTTTTTGGCACTAGAATAATAGGAACAACAGAAGGACTAAGGGATTCGCATATATAACCTTTGTCGAGAAGCTCCTGTACTTGACGCATAATCTCCTTCGTCTCCTCTGGATTGGTACGGTATGGTGCACGGGTGGGTAATGATGCACCGGGAATTAAGTCAATATAACACTCAATCCCTCGAATGGGAGGTAATCCCGGTGGCACGATGATGAGGACATCAATACCATTGTTACACCCATAGCCCCTACTGCTACATATACTGGACCAATTACTAGAGCTCGCGCACGCTAATTAAATTATCAGGTACTTTCGTTTCTTGGTAATGATTCTAATGTTCATGAGAATATGATGCTGCCTAAATTGGATACATTTATTTTGCTTACAAATGAAGGGCCTAGCTTGGAGAAGGATGAACATTGCAGCAAGAACAAGCATGGAGATTATGGCATGCGCAAGGGGAACAAGAACGGAGTTACAAGTGATGATTTCAGGACTTTGAAGCCTCCATAATGGGTGCATGAAGCCTTGGACGAAATATACAAGATGCCACTTCATAAATTTCGTCCCGAGGCTATTCTAGGTGTTGCGTCACCTTATTATTGGGCCAGACCCATGTAATTTCAAAATACATAAGTATAGGCTATTTTTAGAGTCCGTATGTGTGGGGAAACAAGAGATAGGGTTGATTTCAGACCCCTCCACCAAGGGCCACGAAATTCCCCCCCTCTTCCTCCATATATACAACCCTTAGGGCACCGTTTAGACTTTGGGTTTTGCTTAGATTAAAGTTCGCCATAGCTGCAACTTCGCGTACTTCGTTTGTGTTCAATGACCAGACAAAGGCGTCACAGAACCCCATCTTGATCAATAAAGCTTTCATCTTATATTCGCAATATCTTGATTGCAATCTCAGTTTCTTGCTTGTTCTTCGTTTGCTCGCAGAAAACAGACCCTCGTGGTCAGGTTGATCGTGCTCCGGTGTGGTCAATAACCTCTCGGAGTTGGTTTAGCTATTGCTAAGGCGCGACGTCCTCGCACGTTCATAGTCGGATCGTCAAAGTCGACTTCCACCAAAGCGATATCCATCATCTCATCGAAAGACGGGACACCTTTGCCTCTATCAAGTGGTATCAGGTTTTCAGGTTGCTCGGTGAGATTTTATAGTTTTTCGTAGTTTAGATCGAGTCTTTTCTTCATACCTATAGTCCACGAAAAAGCCAAAAAAAATAGGGTTAGTTCATCCTATCCGAACCAATCTGAGCCTTTGCATAATCTCTTCTGTATTTGCTTTGTTGTATTTGTTCGAGTTTTGTTCACAATTTGTCACGTCGCCGCCGCACCATCGTCATCGCTCCCACCAACTACCACCACTGCTGATCCGCCACCGCTCTGAATCCATATCCATATACCACCACCAATCCGTATCCATATACCACCACCGATCCGTATCCATATACCACCACCACTACCATATACCACCACCGCTGCCATATCCTACCACCATATATCCACCACCAATCCGAGTTACTTTCATATTAGGTTTGTTTTCGAGATCCGTCTAATTTCCGATTCGTGTTTCCTTGCCTGAATAGGTTTCGAAAAAAAAGAGTCCGGAAAATACCCTCCATTTAGGCCCAAAATTTTCCAAAAACGCACTTGACAAAAAAAATTCTGGCTATCCTATTTTTAGGTGCTTCCAAGCGTTTTGAGACAGTCGCCGTTATAGAAAGATTTTTTTTGACCCGTTTCCAGTTTTTGGGTCCGGGCAGTCGAAAAAATAAATTTGGTCAAGAAAAAATTTCGTGCCTATCCTATCAGTTTGACCTAGGAAGAGTTTTGAGACACTCGCTATTATAGTGATTTTCGCAAAAAAAAGAGGAGCGCAAAAAAAGGAGCGCAAAAAAATAGAGAAAAAAAATTCCAGAGTGTGCTTTTCCCTTGTTTACGTCCAGCGTCGTGATTTTGTTAGTGTTCTAGGCTCGTGTCTCTAGCATGATCTAGCCTAGGACCAGCACAGTACCGTCGTTGAGAGTTTATTCAACTTTCCATCTCTGAATTGATTATTGCTGACCCTTTTTGCTACCATATTATAAGCCTTCCCAGCTACACATACATCTACATCGTGCGTTTGACTCTCCCTGGTAATTGCTCTATCCAAGCTTTGAGAGTTTTGACTACAACGGTTGCCGATCACCACCTGCTGCTGGGTAAGAACTGGTAAGAATTTGATATTCGCTTGAAGGATTTGTGACACAGCACCACCACCACTGTTTCCTAGTAGTCTGTAGAATCATATTCTTTTGTGTTTCTATTGCTACTAATCATGGCAGGATCACAAGACGACGAGATTGACTAGGAGAACATGACGAACAAGGCGCTTCATGATAAGTTTCATCAAATGTTGGGTCAACAGGTGGAAGACGTGACGGCCAGTTTTGGAAAGGCATTGGAGAGGATGGATGACATTGAGAAGACAATTGACACCAAGTTGGACGCCAAGTTTGATGAATTACTCAAACGTCTCCCACAACCAGTTCTACACCGTGATACAGTAGGGTGAGCACAAGGTGTTCCTATTGAGCCAGGACAAAATTCTGGTGCTTATGTAGCTCCTACTGCTACTGCAGAGGTGGAGGACTATTACGAGGATGAGGTTGATCAAAATCAGAACTACGTGCAGCCACCAGCACCACCACCAGCAGGTCGACCTCAGTTATTTATTCGCAACGGTAGGCCTGCACCACCACCTCAGCTCGAGATAATGACCATATTCCTAAACTGAAATTGAATATTCCACCATTTGAGGGTAGATATGTTCCTGATATATATCTTACTTGGGAGTTAGAAACTGAACAACGTTTTACATGTTTACAATATCCCGAGGAGAGACGGGTTGCTGCTGCTGTTTGTGCTTTCACTAGTTTTGCATGTGTATGGTGGTCTGAACATTGTAGATTATATCCTATTCCAACTACTTGGGCTGCTTTGAAAACTGCTATGCGTACTCGTTGGGTTCCACGATATTATCAACGTGAATTGCTTCAAAACTTGCAGCGTCTAAGACAAGGAAAAAATTCTATAGAAGAATATTATCAGGAATTACAAACTGGCATGATTAGATGTGGTATTGTTGAGGAGAATGAAGCTATGCTTGCACGTTTTACGGGTGGATTAAATAGAGAGATTCAGACCATTCTAGAGTATAAGGAGTATACTAATATCACTCGTTTATTCCATCTTGCTTGTAAAGCTGAACGTGAAGTGCAGGATCGACAAGCATTGGCGCGAACTAACTTTTCTGCATGTCGACCTTCATCATGGACACCGCGTGCATCTTCTACTTCCACAGCACCAACACCTCCATTAGGTGCCACCTACATTCGTGATACAAGAAAGCAGGCACAACCACCAATATCTGCCAAGAGCGCACCTGTCGGACCTGCACAGAGCTCTTCTTCTTCCATGGCATCAACAGGGCACACAAGTGATATTATTTGTCGTCATTGTAAGGGAAGAGGTCATTATGCGAGAGAATGCAAATCTCAGCGTGTGATGATTTCTACTAAGGATGGTGGGTATGAGTCCGCTAGTGACTATGATGAGGAGACTTTGGTGCTTATTACAAGTGAAGAACACGGTGGAGCTGATTCTGATCATGAGACGTAATACATGGCTCCTGAAGACGCTGACAGGTATGAATGTTTAGTTGCTCAACGTGTTTTGAGTGTGCAGGTCACACAAGCTGAGAAAAATCAGAGGCACAATTTGTTCCATACAAAGGGAGTTTTGAAGGAACGTTCTGTGCGTGTCATTATAGACGGAGGGAGCTGCAATAACTTGGCTAGCATGGAGATGGTGGAGAAGCTATCTCTCACCACAAGACCACATCCACATCCTTACTACATCCAATGGTTCAACAACAACGGCAATGTTAAGGTAACACGTACTATTCGTGTGCATTTTAGTATTTCTACATATGCAGATTATGTTGATTGTGATGTGGTACCTATGCAAGCATGTTCCTTATTACTTGGTCGACCATGGCAATTTGATAAAAAATCTGTACACCATGGTAGAAACAGTCATTATACTCTTGTTCATAAGGATAAAAATATTACTTTGCTTCCTATGAATCGTGAGTCCATTTTGAAAGATGATATTATAAAAATAGAGCTAATAAAGCAAAACAGGAGAAAAATAAGAGTGAAAATCAGATTGTGGCAAAAGAATTTGAGCAACAAATGAAGCCTAATAGTAAACCATCTAGTGTTGCTTCTGAAAATAAATTGAAAAGTGCATGTTTACTTGCCACTAAATCTAATATTGATGAGCTAGATTTTAGCAAATCTGTTTGCTATGCTTTTGTGTGCAAAGAGGCATTATTTTCATTCGAGGACGTGCCTTCCTCTTTGCATCCTGCTGCCACTAACATTTTGCAGGAGTTCACTGACGTCTTTCCACAAGATGTGCCACCGGGATTACCTCCCATTCGAGGGATTGAGCATCAGATTGAATTAATTCCCGGTGCATCATTACCCAACCGTGCACCATACCGTACCAATCCAGAGGAGATGAAGGAGATTATGCGTCAAGTACAGGAGCTTCTCGACAAAGGTTATATACGTGAATCCCGTAGTCCTTGTGCTGTTCCTATTATTCTAGTGCCAAAAAAGGATGGTACATCACATATGTGTGTTGATTGTAGAGGCATTAATAATATTACTATTCGTTATCGTCATCCTATTCCTAGGCTAGATGATATGCTTGATGAATTGAGTGGCTCTACAATATTCTCCAAAGTTGATTTGCGTAGTGGATACCATCAAATTCGTATGAAATTGGAAGATGAATGGAAAACAACATTTAAAACTAAGTTTGGGTAATATGAGTGGTTAGCCATGCCTTTGGGGTTAACTAATGCACCTAGTACTTTCATGAGATTAATGAACGAAGTTTTACGTGCTTTCATTGGACGATATGTGGTAGTTTACTTTGATGACATATTGATTTATAGTAGATCTTTGGAAGAACATTTGGAACATTTACGTGTTGTTTTTATTGCTCTACGTGATGCATGTTTGTTTGGTAACCTTGGGAAGCGCACCTTTTGCACCGACCGAGTATCTTTTCTTGGCTATGTTGTTACTCCACAGAGAATTGAAGTTGACAAAGCCAAGATTGAAGCTATTGAGAGTTGGCCGCAGCCCAAAATAGTCTCACAAGTGAGGAGTTTTCTTGTCCTCGCTGGATTCTATAGGTGTTTTGTGAGAGATTTCAGCACCATTGCTGCACCTCTCAATGAGCTTACAAAGAAAGATGTGCCTTTTGTTTGGGGTACCACACAGGAACAAGCCTTCACGGTATTGAAAGATAAGTTGACACATGCTCCTTTACTCCAACTTCCTGATTTTAATAAGACTTTTGAGCTTGAATGTGATGCTAGTGGAATTGCATTAGGAGGTGTGTTATTACAAGATGGCAAACCTCTTGCATACTTTTCTGAAAAATTTAGTGGGCCTAGTCTGAATTATTCTACTTATGATAAAGAATTATATGCTCTTGTTCGGACTTTAGAAACATGGCAACACTATTTATGGCCCAAAGAATTTGTTATACATTCTGATCATGAATCTTTGAAACATATTAAAAGTCAAGCTAAACTGAATCATAGACATGCTAAATGGGTTGAATTCATTGAGACTTTCCCTTGTGTCATTAAACACAAGAAGCGAAAAGAAAATGTTATTGCTGATGCATTGTCTATTCGTTATACTATGCTTTCACAACTTGACTTCAAAATATTTGTTTTGGAGACCATCAAAGATCAATATGTGCATGATGTTGATTTTAAAGATGTAATGCAGAATTGTAAAGAAGGAAGAATGTGGAACAAGTTTGTCATTAATGATGGATTTGTGTTCCCTGCTAACAAGCTATGCATTCCGGCTAGCTCCGTTCGTCTTTTGTTGTTGCAGGGGGCGCATGGAGGAGGATTAATGGGACACTTTCGCGTGAAGAAGACAGAGGGCGTACTTGCTACACATTTCTTTTGGCCAAAGATGAGACGGGATGTTGAGCGTTTTATTGCTCGCTGCATTACATGTCAAAAAGCTAAGTCACGCCTCAATCCTCATGGTTTATATATGCCTTTGCCTGTACCTAGTGTTCCTTGGGAGGATATATCTATGGACATTTTTATAGGTTTATCTCGAACAAAGAAGGGGAGGGATAGCATATTTGTTGTCGTGGATAGATTCTCGAAAATGGCACACTTTATACCATGTCATAAAAGCGATGATGCTGTTAATGTTGCTGATTTGTTCTTTCGTGACATTATTCGATTGCATGGTGTTCCAAATACTATTGTTTCAGATCGTGATACTAAATTTCTTAGCCACTTTTGGAGATGTTTATGGGCTAAGTTGGGGACTAAACTGCTTCTTAGTACTACTTGTCACGCCCAAACTGATGGACAAACTGAAGTATTCAGTAGAACATTGTCTACTATGCTTAGGGCTGTTTTGAAGAATAATAAGAAAATGTGGGAGGGATGCTTGCCTCATATTGAATTTGCTTATAATCGTTCATGGCATTCTACTACTAAGATGTGCCCTTTTGAAGTTGTGTATGGTTTCCTACCTCGTGCACCTATTGATTTGTTGCCTCTTCCATCTTTGGAGAAGGTTAATTTTGATGCTAAACAACGTGCTGAATTGATTTAAAAAATGCATGAGTTAACTAAGGAAAACATTGAGCGTATGAATGCTAAATATAAACTTGCTGGAGATAAGGGTAGAAAACATGTTGTGTTTGCACCTGGAGATCTTGTTTGGTTACATTTGCGTAAGTATAGATTTCCTGATTTGCGCAAATCAAAGCTAATGCCTCGTGCTGATGGTCCTTTTAAGGTGTTGGAGAAAATAAATGATAATGCATATAAACTTGAGCTGCCTGCAGATTTTGGGGTTAGTCCCACTTTTAACATTGCAGATTTGAAGCCTTCTTTGGGTGAGGAAGATGAGCTTCCGTCGAGGACGACTTCATTTCAAGAAGGGGAGGATGATGAGGACATCAATATCATTGTTACACCCACAGCCCCTACTGCTACATATACTGGACCAATTACTAGAGCTCGCGCACGCCAATTAAATTATCAGGTACTTTCGTTTCTTGGTAATGATTCTAATGTTAATGAGAATATGTTGTTGCCTAAATTGGATACAATTGTTTTGCTTACAAATGAAGGGCCTAGCTTGGAGAAGGATGAACATTGGAGCAAGAACAAGCATGGAGATGATGGCATGCACAAGGGGAACAAGAACGGAGTTACAAGTGATGATTTCAGGACTTTGAAGCCACCATAATGGGTGCTTGAAGCCTTGGACAAAATATACAATATGCCACTTCATAAGTTTCGTCCCGAGGCTATTCTAGGTGTTGCGTCACCTTATTATTGGGCCAGGCCCATGTAATTTCAAAATACATAAGTATAGGCTATTTTTAGAGTCCGTATGTGTGGGGAAACAATAGATAGGGTTGATTTCGGACCCCTCCACCAAGGGCCACGAAATCCCCCCCCCCCAATTCCTCCATATATACAGCCCTTAGGGCACCGTTTAGACTTTGGGTTTTGTTTAGATTAAAGGTCGCCATAGCTGCAACTTCGCGTACTTCGTTTTTGTTCAACGACCAGACAAAGGTGTCACAGAAGCCCATCTTGATCAAGAAAGCTTTCATCTTATATTCGCAATATCCAGATTGCAATCTCAGCTTCTTGCTTGTTCTTCGTTTGCTCGCAGGAAACAGACCCTCGTGGTCAGGTTGATCGTGCTCCGGCGTGGTCAATAACCCCTCGGAAGTTGGTTTAGCGATTGCTAAGGCGCGACGTCACGCACGTTCGCAGTCGGATCGTCAAGGTCGACTCCCACAGAAAACGATAGCCACCATATCATCGAAAGACGGGACACCTTTGCCTCTATCACCCATCCTTTTCCATCCTCTAATCCGCTCGATTTCGACCTCACCATCTTCTTCCTCCCCGAAATCGTGATGTTCTTCCCGTGCCCAATTTTCACCCAGGCACCGGACGACCGGACCCTGCCGGACGTCCGACGACCGGACGACCGTAAAAACTGGACGTCTGTGGTACTCTGACGGAACTGAACATTGGTCAGTTCGGCCACCACCACAACCCCACCTTCCACCACATCTTCCAAACCCACATACACCAACATCCTCTCGGATACCTCCCATGACGATTTACACGTTTTAGTCCTGGAGATTTTGAGTTGTGGCTCCCGTGTTCTATTGTGTTTCGGCTATCTAGGTATGGTTCGACTTCATCATCACCACGACTCAATTTCGCAAGGGTCTCATCATCGCCAAGGACGGTAACGTCGATGACATCTTTGTCATACCTTGCCATTGCATTGATACCCACATTGCCTCATTTTTGTGTAGCTTACCCATCGAGACTAGCCGTTGAGTATTGCCGGCAACGTGACTTGTGCACATTAGTGATCATACTCCATAGCATACATACCATACCATAGTGGTGCATATCTTGGGATCAACTTGTGTGTCACAAAGTTGTCATCGCATACACAATTGCTATCTTGGTTCGTGAAGTTTTGCATGAGAAAAGAGCTCAAAAGTGAAAGAGCCACCCAAGCTTTTAAGCAAAGAGGAAAGATAAGCAAAGAGCTTATGAGCAAGAACCATAGCATCATACTACATTAAGATTGTCATATTGGATCATCTTGGATCATAGCACCAAAATACCATACATATAGCATACTTGGGATAGAGATCGTTGCATTTTTGCCTAGTAGGTTGTGCACAAGTTCTGTATCCACCTATTGTGCAATCGTGCTAGCGTCTCTCTAGTATTGTGCAACAAGAGCATTTTCGTGGATTCCACATTTTGGCTCACTTCTGGTTCGCACAATCCCACTTATCTATTTGCGTGTGTGTTTCCATGTACCATTATTTGCTTGGTCTACTTGTTGCATTTGCAAATTTGTGAACCTTTTCCGACATTATTGAAGCTCACTTACTATTGCATCAAATTTTGTGCCACCATCCTAACCAAGCTCCTCCATAAGCTTTTACGTGTGTAGGTGTGAGAACTGACAAGGATTGGTACCAATAGTGCTATTTAATTTTCCGCATTTGAGTGAACTTGATTCATCATCAACATCGGTCAAGGTACATTGGTATAAGTTCTTCTCTTTCTACCACTCACAGTTTGGCTTCAAATGATGGATAGGCCGAGTACTTCTACCAACCCACTCTTCATCGAGCAAGACGATGACATGTCATCATACGTCACCAAGAGCCACCTCTTTGGTGCACAACGAGCGTTGCATTAAGAGCAACAAGCTATGAACGAGCGCATCAACAACCTTGCCACCGACTTGCGACTTTCCGAGCAACGTACCAAGGACTACTTTGACAACAAGCTCGACGCGCATAAGAAAGAGAACAATGCAAGGATTGACGAGATCCGCGCCTTGTTGGTGAACCATCCTCCTTCTACTACCTCATCCTCAAGACAGAGCCACTCAAGTCGACACTCCGATCACACCTTCTCTGGCTCAAGTACACCAACATCAAACACTCTTCGTTGAGCCACACGTCAAGACCGTCATGCATCTCGCAACCCGCTACACGACAAGCATTCACAAGAGCAAGTCGATGAGCAAGACCTTTTTCCTCCCTCAAACCAAGTCGCATTTGCACAAGCTCAAGAATGACAACGACTATGGCGCCAAGAGGAAGAACGAGCGCGTCTACACCAAGAGGAACAAGACGCCAAGGCTCAACGCCTTCAACAACAACAATGAGAAGTGCAAGCTCTTGAGGCGCAACGTGCCCTTCAAGAATCAGGTCGGGCCATCGCCAACTGCAATCGTGAATGGCACCATCAAGAGGAAGGCCTTCGAGAAGAAATCCAAGAGAGGAACTATCAACTGCATGTGCAACGTCAAGTTCCCCAAGCAACAAAAGAGCAAGTTCAACAAGAGCAAGTTGATCATGGACTTCCTCCACAAAAAGAGCAACATGAGGATGATCACCCTCCACGTCAAGGGCGTCATCATCACCATCGCCAACAACATAATGAAGAGCAACGCTATGGAAAGCTCAAATTCACAATGCCCAAGTTCAATGGAAGCAATGATCCTGAAGAATACCTCTCATGGGCATTGAAGGTCGACAAAATCATTCGTTTGCACAAATATGAGGAAGAGAAGAAGATTGCTATGGCATCACTTGAGTTCCAAGACTATGTGCTCATATGGTGGGAACAAGTCCTTGAGCGCCGTGAAGCAAGAGGTGAACCACCTATCACCACTTGGGATCAAATGAAGGAAGTCATGCGAGCACGTTTTGTGCCCACCTACTACAATCGCGATCTCTTCAAGAACCTACAACTCCTCAAGCAAGGAACAAAGAGTGTTGAAGAATACTACAAGGAAATGGAGATAGCCATGATTCGAGCCAATGTCACGAAAGATGATGAGCAAACAATGGCACGTTTCTTGAATGGACTCAATCATCCCATCAAGAAAATCACCGACTTCCAACCCTACTCCAACCTCATTGAGCTCGTGCATCAAGCTACAAAGGCGGAACGTCAAGTGCAAGATGACTTCAAATACGCGAAGTACTCATCGAAGACCTACGGCTTCTCCAACAACCAAACTTCAACGACTCCTCCAACATATACATCAACCAAGCCTTCTACAAGCAGCGACGACAAGTCAAGTTACAAGAAAACTTCGACAAGCTCAAGTCGTCTTCCTCCTACTACAAACAACTTCAAGCCGCGTGCTTGATCATCTACTCTGACCGATGAGACCATCAAGACAAGCTCCTTCAAGTGTTTCACTTGCGGCGATCGTGGCCACAAGTCCTATGAATGCACAAACAAGGGCACCATGATCCTCAACGACGATGGCACCTACGACTCCATGAGTGACGAGGATATGGCAGCTCTTGAGCAAGTGGCCATGCACTTGCGCATGAACGAGGATGAAGATGATCAAGTCTTTTGCGATGAGGATTCGAGCCCCGCTCTCATTGTCTCCAAGGTCTTGACTCTTCAACATCAACAAAAATAAGACCAACGATGCCACATCTTCCACACTAAGGCCGACATCAATGGAAGGTCCGTCAAGGTCATCATCGATGGATGTAGTTGTCACAACTTGGCAAGTGAAGAACTATGCTCCAAGCTTCAATTGGTAAAGAGGAAGCACCCGCACCCATACAAAGTTCAATGGCTAAGTGACTCCGACACTATCCGAGTTGAGCATACGGTCCAAGTCTCCTTCAAAATTGGTGCATATGAAGACACTTTGGAGTGTGATGTGGTCCCAATGACCGTTTTCCACCTCCTTCTTGGTCGACCATGGCAATTCGACCGTGGTGTCATCCACAATGGGTGCACAAATCACTATAGTTTCAAGATGAAAGGGAAGGAATATGTGTTACGACCTATGTCTCCTAGTCAAGTGATAGCCGACAAGCAAGCCACCCATCATGAAGAGAAGAGTGAGAAAGTGATCCACCCAAAAGTGAGTGAGAGCCACAAGCCAAACTTGAGCGCCTCTTCGCCTAGAGAGAAAAACCTCATGCTATTTGCCACAAAAAGTGAGATGAGAGAAGTGTGTGAGAACCCATCGAGTGTGATCCACTTTGTCCTTGTGTGCAAGGATGGAGAACCAAAAACTGACTCCTCTCACGAGCTACCTTTAGTGTTTCAATCTCTTTTGCAGGAATTCCAAGATGTTTTCCCCGATGACCTACCTCCGGGTCTACCTTCTATTCGAGGCATTGAGCATCGAATCGACCTCATCCCCGAAGCACCTCTCCCAAACAAAGCTCCATACCGCGTCAACCCCGAAGAAACCAAGGATATTCAACAACAAGTACAACAACTCATTGACAACGGTCATGTACGTGAAAGCCTAAGCCCTTGTGCCGTTCCCGTTATACTTGTCCCTAAACAAGATGGAAGTTACCGCTTGTGTTCTGATTGTAGACCTATAAATGCTATAACCGTTCGCTATAGGCATCCCATTCCTCGCTTAGATGATATGCTTGATGAACTTAGCGGAGCCAACTTTTTCTCAAAAATTGATCTCAAAAGTGGCTATTATCAAATCCGCATACAAGAGGGTGATGAATGGAAAACTGCTTTCAAAACCAAAGTTGGCTTATATGAGTGGTTAGTTATGCCTATGGGTTTATCGGAGGCTCCCAGTACTTTCGTGCGTCTTATGCATTATGTGCTTCGACCTTACATTGGAGTCTTTGTTGTGGTTTACTTTGATGACATTCTTATTTTTAGCAAATCCCTGAAAGAGCATATTAATCATGTTAGGGCTGTTTTGCAAACCCTTCGCAAGGAACGTCTTTATGCAAACTTGAAAAAATGCACGTTTGGTGTTGAGAAAGTGGTTTTATTGGGTTTTGTGTCTCTTCCAAGGGTGTCCATGTTGATGAATCCAAGATTGAGGCAATTAAAACTTGGCCCCAACCCACCAATTTGCAACAAGTGCGTAGCTTTCTTGGTCTTGCAGGATTTTATCGTCGCTTTTTGAAAGACTTTAGCACTATTGCCGCTCCTTTGCATGCTTTGAGTAAGAAGAATGCTCCTTTTGTTTGGGGATCTTTGCAATCCACCGCTTTTGATGAGCTCAAGTCTTTGCTTGCTCATGCTCCGATTCTTGCTTGGCCCAACTTTGAGAAAACTTTTGAGGTTCATTGTGATGCAAGTGGTACCGGAATTGGCAGAGTTTTGATGCAAGAAAAACGAGCCATTGCTTATTTTAGTGAAAAACTCTCTGGTGCTCAACTTAACTATCCCATCTATGACAAAGAATTGTATGCTTTAGTGCGTGTGCTACATGCTTGGGAACATTACCTTAGACCTCATGAGTTTGTCATCCATACCGATCATGAAACGCTTAAGTACTTAAAAGTACAAACTAAGTTAAACAAGCATCATGCCAAATGGAGTGAATTTATTGAATCTTTCCCACATGTGATCAAGTACATTAAGGGTAAGGAAAATGTAGTTGCGGATGCACTTTCATGCATATGCACGCTTGTAACTAAACTTGAGTTAAATGATATTGGTTTTGAGCACATAAAAGACTTGTATGCTAATGATCCATCTTTTGCTATTCCTTATGCTAAGTGTTTGATGCATACTTCTTGGGACAAATATTATATCAAGGATGCTTATCTTATGAGAGCTGACAAACTATGCATTCCCGAGTCTTCTCTTCGTTTACTCCTTTTGCAAGAGGCTCATGGAGGCGGACTCATGGGACATTTTGGACGCGACAGACATTTGCCACGCTCTCCAAGAACTACTTTGGGCCCAAGATGTTCCGCGACTTATCATGTTTCACCAACCGATGCTCAACATGTTGCAAAGCTAAGTCTAAAGATCAATCCCATGGTCTTTACGTGCCTCTTCCTAGTCCTTATCAACCTTGGGAAGACGTTAGCATGGATTTTGTACTTGGTTTGCCTAGAACTCAAAATGGAAAGGATTCTGTGTTTGTTGTTGTGGATAGATTTTCTAAGATGGCACATTTCATTCCTTGCAACAAGATAGACGATGCTTCACACATTGCAAATCTCTTTTGTAGGGAAATCTTGCGACTCCATGGAGTACCAAAGACAATCGTCTCCGATCCTGACGACAAGTTCTTGAGTTACTTTTGGAAGACCCTATGCGCCAAGCTCGGAATCAAGCTCTTGTTCTCAGCTGCATAACATCCTCAAACCGACGGCCAAACGGAGGTGACGAACTGGACTCTCTCCACTCTACTTTGTTTGTTGATCAAGAAGAACATCAAGGAGTGGGAGGCATGTCTACCCATCGCCGAGTACGCCTACAACCGTGCAAGATATTCGACTACCGGCAAGTCCCCCTTCGAGGTCGTCTACGGCTTCAACCCGTTGTCACCATTGAAAATTCTACCTCTCACTCTACAAGAGCGCACCAACATGGATGCGAGTGCATGGGCAAGCTACATCAAGAAGAGGCATGAGGATACAAGGCATACCATCGAGCGCCAAGTATGACGACTAACGACCAAGCTCAACGTCAACAAGCAACCCATGATCTTCAACATTGGTGATCTCGTGTGGTTACACCTTCACAAGGACTGCTTCCCCAACAAATGCAAGTCCAAGCTTCTCCCTAGAGCCGATGGACCTTTCAAGGTGCTAGCACACTACAACGACGACGCCTACAAGATCGACCTCCCACGAGGCAAGTACAATGTGAGCGACATCTTCAACGTCAAGGACCTCGCGCCATAACATGGAGATGAAGCTTTTCATCCGAGGTCAGATCTTTCCCAAGGGAGGGAGATGATGCGGAGCATCCTTCGCTCATCCCCATGGACATACCTATATCTCCCGCAACACCACTTGGACCCATGACAAGAGCTCGAGCTAAGGCTATTGAAGATAAGGTGAACTCGCTCCTCTCCGAACTCGCTCTTCCTACTCACGAGACATGGCTACTACCTCATTCGGAAACTCGGTGTGTGATCAGGTGCTTAGAGAAGAGCCATGGAACAGTTACATGCAAGGGCCAAGACGGAGAGGACCCCAAGCATGATGGACAAGAAGAAGAGCCGCTTTGGAAGCTACAGGCGTAGGACGACCGACCCAGTCTAGACGTCCGACAATTCCCAGGACATGGACGACCGAGCTCTCCGGACGTCTGATACCTCACCACCCAAGCCAAATCTATGGGTGTCCGAGGAGGACCGGACGACCGGGCGACTAGCGACCGAGCCGAATCTATGGAAGACCGAAGGTCATCGGACGTCCGGACCCTCCCGAAGCTCTGGACGATCGGCTCCCTTCGGACGACGACGCGTCCGCAACAGAGCCGAATCTACGGATGTCCGAGCCCTTCCGGACGTCCGGGCCCTCCCGAGCCTCCGGACGTCCGACGTCTTCTGGACTTCCGGCACCTAAGTGACCGCAGCCACGGGCTGGAGCCCTTGTACCACCCTTCACTTTGACTCCCATTTGCACTACGACTATAAATAGGTCTCTCCACCTCCTAGCTAGGGTTAGCATTGTGATAGCTCATCTTGAGATAGAGCATAGCTGATCCGTACCAGATCTACTCCACGTGAGGGACTGTGCCTCCTCGGAGAAGATCCATTCGGATTCAAGGCCTCCATCCGGAGAAGACAATCAAGACCTCCTCATGGAGAAGAACGGTTACTCTTGTATCTTCCTTTGTTGACTTTGAATCTTGTGCTACCTTATGTGTTCGGTGTTCTAGCCCTTGTGTGATCAAATACTTGTCGGTTGAGTGTTTCTCTCGTTCTCCCCGTGTTTTCCCTTGTGTTCTTCCGCGCATTCCTCGTGTTTCTCCATAGGATCAACTCCAAACATGAAAGATCGTCACCATAGGGTTCTGCCCTACAGCAGGAGGTCTTGATGGGGGTCCATCCGTGAGGGGGTCTTGATGATATCCCGCAGGATCTTCTCCAAGATGGAGGTCTTGGCCTCCAATGGAGTAGTCTCTCTCTCTCTCTCTCTCAAGAGAAGAGTAGGAGCAAAGCTCACATACAAATAAGCTATCACTTCGCTAACCCTAGAAAGGAGGTGGAGGTGGTCTATTTATAGTCGCCAATTGGTTCAGAAACTTGTCCAAAAAAAGCGGCGAATGACGTTCTTTGACTTTCAGGGCCAAAAAGTCCTGCTTATGGCGAAATTTGAGGGTACTCCAGGCCTCCTGGCGCAAGAGAGGAGTATTTTCTGGATTCGCACGCTCGCCGCGAGCAGTTTCAGTACTTGTGGGTCTGACACGGACTCCGAATGACAAAGTAATGAACGTTTTAGTTAACATCGTCCATTCTATGGCAGTCCTTGAAAGAACTTCATTTTCCCGTGATGCTTTTTGCCGGACCGTCCCAAAATTTCTTGTCCTCTATAGAGGAGATATCGTTTCCACATATATATTAACCGATGCAAGGAATGCCTTTTGTTCTTGGCTTTCACGCGCATGAGTTAGGGCATGCCATCTGGCGAAAACAAGGAGAATAAGGCATATAGCCGGTGGATTGTCTTCAATTTAAAGCCAAATGAGATTGCCCGGATCATGAGCATCTGCATAAACCTACGTTTCTCGCTACCATATGGGCTAATGTCTATAACCCACATAATCTCTCGTATTTCCTTCAAAAGGAAGTGCCAATGGGTTCAGAAACTTGTCCGAAAAACAACGGCGAATGATGTTCTTTGACTTTCAGGGCCAAAAAGTCCTGCTTAAGGCCAAATTTGAGGGTACTCCAAGCTTCCTGGTGCAAGAGAGGAGTATTTTCTGGATTCGCACGCTCGCCGCGAGCAGTTTGAGTAGTTGTGGGTCCGACACGGACTCCGAATGACAAAGTCATGACCGTTTTAGTGAACATTGGTCCATTCTATGGAAGTCCTTGAAAGAACTTCATTTTCCCGTGACGCTTGCTTGACCGCCCCAAAATTTCTTGTCCTCTATAGTGGAGATCTTGTTTCCACATATCTATTGACCGATGCGAGGAATACCCTTTTGTTCTTGGCTTTCACGCGCATGAGTTACAGCATGCCATCCGGCGAAAACAACGAAAATAAGGCATATAAGGGCTAATGTCTATAAGCAACATAATATCTCGAATTTCCTTCAAAAAGAAGTGCCAATAGGTTGAGAAACTTGTCCGAAAAACAACGGCGAATGGTGTTCTTTGACTTTCAGGTCCAAAAAGTCCTGCCTAAAGCCGAATTTGAGGGTACTCTGGGCCTCCTGGCGCAAGCGGGGAGTATTTTCTGGATTCACATGCTTGCCGCGAGCAGTTTGAGTACTTGTGGGTCCGACAGCGACTCTGAATGACAAAGTTATGACCGTTTTAGGGAACATCGGTCCATTCTATGGCAGTCCTTGAAAGAACTTCATTTTTTTGGGACGCTTTTTGCCCGACCGCCCCGAAATTTCTTATCCTCTATAGTGGAGATATTGTTTCCACATATATATTACCAATGCCAGTAATGTCTTTTGTTCTTGGCTTTCATGCGCATGAGTTACAGCATGCCATCCAGCGAAAACAAGGAGAATAAGGCATATAGACGCTGGATTTTCTTCAATTTACGGCCAAATGAGATTGCCAAGATCATAGAGCATTTGCAGAAAGCTACATTTGTCCCTACCAGGGGGCTAATGTCTATAAGCAACATAATCTCTCGAATTTCCTTCAAAAGTAAGTGTCAATGGGTTTAGAAACTTGTCCGAAAAATAGTGGCGAATGATGTTCTTTGACTTTTAGGGCCAAAAAGTCTTGCTTAAGGACAAATTTGAGGGTACTCCGGGCGTGCTGGCGCAAGCGTGGAGATTTTATGGATTCGCACGCTCGCCGCGAGCAATTTGAGTACAGGTGGGTCCGACACGGACTCCGAATGACAAAGTTATGCCCGTTTTAGTTAACATCGGTCCATTCTATGGCAGTCCTTGAAAGAACTTCATTTCCCCGTGACGCTTTTTGCCTGACTGCACCGAAATTTCTTGTCCTCTATAGAGGAGATATTGTTTCCACATATATATTAACCAATGCCAGGAATGCCTTTTGTTCTTGGCTTTCAAGAGCATGATTTACAGCATGCCATCCGGCGAAGATGAGGAGAATAAGGCATATAGCGACTGGATTGTCTTCAATTTACGACCAAATGAGATTGCCTGGATCATGAGCATCTACAGAAACCTATGTTTGTCGCTACCACAGGGGCTAATGTCTATAACCCACATAATCACTCGTATTTCCTTCAAAAGGAAGTGCCAATAGGTTCAGAAACTTGTCCGGAAAACAACGACAAATGATGTTCTTTGACTTTCAGGGCCAAAAAGTCCTGCTTAAGGCCGAATTTGAGGGTACTCCAGGCTACCTGGCGTAAGAGGGGAGTATTTTCTGGATTCGGGCGCTCCCCGCGAGTAGTTTGAGTAGTTGTGGGTCCGATACGGACTCCGGATGAAAAAGTTATGACCGTTTTAGTGAACATCGGCCCATTCTATGGCAGTTCTTGAAAGAACTTCATTTTCCCGTGACGCTTTTTGCCTGAACGCCCCAATATTTCTAGTCCTCTATAGTGGAGATCTTGTTTCCACATATATATACCCTTTTGTTCTCGGCTTTCACGCACATGAGTTACAACATGCCATCCGGCGAAAACAAGGAGAATAAGGCATGTAGCCGCTGGATTTTCTTCAATTTACGGCCAAATGAGATTCCCCGGATCGTAGAGCATCTACTGAAAGCTATGTTTGTCCCAACCAGTGGGGCTAATGTCTATAAGCAACATAATCTCTCGAATTTACTTCAAAAAGAAGTGCCAATGGGTTCAGAAGCTTGTCTGAAAAACAGTGGCGAATGTTGTTCTTTGACTTTCAGGGCCAAAAAGTCTTGCTTAAGGCCGAATTTGAGGGTACTCTGGGCCTCCTAGCGCAAGCAGGGAGTATTTTCTAGATTCGCATGCTCGCCGCGAGCAGTGTGAGTACTTGTGGGTCCGACACCGACTCCGAATGACAAAGTTATGACGGTTTTGGCAAACATCGGCCCATTCTATTGCAGTCCTTGAAAGAACTTCATTTTCCCGGGAGGCTTTTTGCCCGACCGCCCCAAAATTTCTTGAACTCTATAGTGGATATATTGTTTCCACATATATATTACCAATGCCAGTAATGGCTTTTGTTCTTGGCTTTCACGCGCATGAGTTACAACATGCCATCTGGTGAAAACAAGGAGAATAAGGCATATAGCCGCTGGATTTTCTTCAATTTACGGCCAAATGAGATTGCCTCGATCATAGAGCATCTATAAGCAACATAATCTCTCGAATTTCCTTCTAAAAGAAGTGCCAATGGGTTCAGAAACTTGTCCGAAAAACAACGGCGAATGGAGTTCTTTGACTTTCAGGGCCAAAAAGTCCTTCTTAAGGCCGAATTTGAGGGTACTCTGGGCCTCCTAGCGCAAGCGGGGAGTATTTTCTGGATTCACATGCTCGCTGCGAGCAATTTGAGTACTTGTGGGTCCGGCACCAAATCCGAATGACAAAGTTATGACCGTTTTAGTGAACATCGGTCCATTCTATGGCAGTCCTGGAAAGAACTTCATTTTCCCGGAATGCTTTTTGCCTGACCGTCCTGAAATTTCTTGTCCTCTATAGTGGAGATATTGTTTCCACATTATATTAACCGATGCCAGGAATGCCTTTTGTTCTTGGCTTTCACGCGCATGAGTTAGAGGATGCCATCCGGCAAAAACACGGAGAATAAGACATATAGCCGCTGGGTTGTCTTCAATTTATGGGCAAATGAGATTGCCTGGATCATAGAGCATCTACAGAAAGCTAAGTTTGTCCCTACCAGGGGGCTAATGTCTATAAGCAACATAATCTCTCGAATTTCCTTCGAAAGGAACTGCCAATGGGTTCAGAAACTTGTCCGAAAAACAGCAACGAATAATCTTCTTTGACTTTGAGGGCCAAAAAGTCCTACTTAGGGCCAAATTTGAGGGTACTCCAGGCCTCCTGGCGCAAGCATGGAGCTTTTTTGGATTTGCACGCTCGCTGCGAGCAGTTTGAATAATTGTGGGTCCTACCCGGACTCCGAATGACAAAGTTATGACCGTTTTAGTTAATATCGGACCATTCTATGGCAGTCCTTGAAAGAACTTCATTTTTCCATGACGCTTTTTGCCTGACCGCCCTGAAATTTCTGGTCCTCTATAGAGGAGATATTGTTTCCACATATATATTAACCGATGCCAGGAATGCCTTTTGTTCTTGGCTTTCACGCGCATGACTTACAGCATGCCATCCGGCGAAAACAAGGAGAATAAGGCATATAGCCGCTAGATTGTCTTCAATTTATGGCCAAATTAGATTACCCGGATCATGGGCATCTGCGAGAACCTACATTTGTCGCTACCAGACGGGCTAATGACTATAACCCACATAATCTCTCGTATTTCCTTCAAAAGGAAGTGCCAATGGGTTCAGAAACATGTCCGAAAAACAACGACAAATGATGTTCTTTGACTTTCAGGGCCAAAAAGTCTTGCTCAAGGCCGAATTTGAGGGTACTCCAGGCTTACTGGTGCAAGAGAGGAGTATTTTCTGGATTCGCACGCTCGCCGCGAGCAGTTTGAGTAGTTGTGCGTCCGACACGAACTCCAAATGACAAAGTCATGACCATTTTAGTGAACATCGGTCCAGTCTATGGCGGTCCTTGAAATAACTCAATTTTCCCGTGTCACTTTTTGCGTGACCGCCCCAAAATTTCTTGTCCTCTATAGTGGAGATCTTGTGTCCACATATATATTGACCGATCCCAGGAATACCCTTTTGTTCTTGGCTTTCACGCGCATTAGTTACAACATGCCACCCAGTGAAAATAAGGAGAATAAGGCATATAGCCGCTGGATTTTCTTCAATTTACGGCCAAATGAGATTCCCACGGATTATAGAGCATCTGCTGAAAGCTACGTTTGTCCCAACCAGGGGGGCTAATGTCTATAAGCAACATAATATCTCGAATTTCCTTCAAAAAGAAGTGCCAGTGGGTTGAGAAACTTGTCCGAAAAACAGCGGCGAATGGTGTTCTTTGACTTTCAGGGCCAAAAATTCCTGCTTAAGGCCGAATTTGAGGGTACTCTGGCCCTCCTGGCGAAAGAGGGGAGTATTTTCTGGATTGGCATGCTCGCCACGAGCAGTTTGAGTACTTGTGGGCCCGACACCGACTCCGAATGACAAAGTTATGACCGTTTTAGCGAACATCGGTCCATTCTATGGCAGTCCTTGAAAGAACTTCATTTTCCTGGGACGGTTTTTGCCCAACCACCTTGAAATTTCTTGTCCTCTATAGTGGAGATATTGTTTCCACATATATATTACCTATGCCAGTAATGCCTTTTGTTCTTGGCTTTCACGCGCATGAGTTACAACATGCCATCCGGTGAAAACAAGGAGAATAAGGCATATAGCCGATGGATTTTCTTCAATTTACGGCCAAATGAGATTGCCTAGATCATAGAGCATCTGCAGAAAGCTATGTTTGTCCCTACCAGGGGGCTAATGTCTATATGCAACACAATCTCTCGAATTTCCTTCAAAAGGAAGTGCCAATGGGTTCAGAAACTTGTCCGAAAAACAATAGCGAATGATGTTCTTTGACTTTTAGGGCCAAAAAGTCCTGCTTAAGGCCAAATTTGAGGGTACTCCGGGCCTGCTGGCGCAAGCGTGGAGATTTTCTGGATTCGCACGCTCGCCGCGAGTAGTTTGATTACTTGTGGGTCCGACACGGAATCCGAATGACAAAGTTACGACCGTTTTAGTTAACATGGGTCCATTCTATGGCAGTCCTTGAAACACCTTCATTTTGCCATGAAGCTTTTTGCTTGACCGCCCCGAAATTTCTTGTCCTCTATAGAGGAGATATTGTTTCCACATATATATTAACCGATGCCAGGAATGACTTTTGTTCTTCGCTTTCACGCGCATGATTTAGAGCATGCCATCCGGCAAAGACAAGGACAATAAGGCATATAGCTGCCGGATTCTCTTCAATTTACGGCCAAATGAGATTGCCCGGATCATGAGCATCTGCAGAAACCTACGTTTGTTGCTACCAGACGGGCTAATGTCTATAACCCACATAATCACTCATATTTCCTTCAAAAGGAAGTGCTAATGGGTTCAGAAACTTGTCCGAAAAACAACAGCGAATGATGTTCTTTGACTTTTAAGGCCAAAAAGTAATGCTTAAGGCCGAATATGAGGGTACTACAGGCCGAATTTCTTGTCCTCTATAGTGGAGATCTCGTTTCCACATATATACTAACCAATGCCAGGAAGACCCTTTTGTTCTTGGATTTCATGCGCATGAGTTACAGCATGCCATTCGGCGAAAACAAGGAGAATAAGGCATATAGCCGCTGGATTTTCTTCAATTCACAGCCAAATGAGATTCTCCCGGATAATAGATCATCCGCTGAACCAGGGGGCTAATGTCTATAAGCAACATAATCTCTCGAATTTTGTTCAAAAAGAAGTGCCTATGGGTTCAGAAACTTGTCCAAAAAACAACGACAAATGGTGTTCTTTGACTTTCAGGGCCAAAAAGTTCTGCTTAAGGCCAAATTTAAGGGTACTCTGGGCCTCATGGTGCAAGCGGGGAGTATTTTCTGGATTTGCATGGTCGCCGCGAGCAGTTTGATTACTTGTGTCTCTGACACCGATTCCGAATGACAAAGTTATGACCGTTTTAGTGAACATCGGTCCAATCTATGGCAGTCCTGGAAAGAACTTCATTTTCCCGGGACGCTTTTTGCCTGACCGCCCTTCTATTTCTTATCCTCTAGAGTGGAGATATTGTTTCCACATACATATTAACCAATGCCAGGAATGCCTTTTGTTCTTGGCTTTCACGCGCATGAGTTAGAGCATGCCATCCGGCGAAAAAAAGGAGAATGAGGCATATACCTGCTGGATTTTCTTCAATTTATGGCCAAATGAGATTGCTTGGATCATAGAGCATCTGCAGAAAGCTACGTTTGTCCCTACCAGGGAGCTAATGTCTATAAGCAACATAATCTCTCAAATTTCCTTCAAAAGGAAGTGCCAATGGGTTCAGAAACTTGTCCGAAAAACAACGGCGAATGATGTTATTTGACTTTCAGGGCCAAAAAGTCCCGCTTAAGGCCAAATTTGAGGGTACTTCGGGCCTCCTGGCGCAAGTGTGTAGATTTTCTAGATTCGCACGCTCGCTGCGAGTAGTTTGAGTACTTGTGGGTCCAACACGGACTCCGAATGACAAAGTTATGACCGTTTTAGTTAACATCGGTCCATTCTTTGGCAGTCCTTGAAAGAACTTCATTTTCCCGTGACGCTTTTTGCCTGACCGCCCCGAAATTTCTTGTCCTCTATAGAGGAGATATTTTTTCCACATATATATTAACCGATGCTAGGAATGCCTTTTGTTCTTGGCTTTCACGCGTATGAGTTACAGCATGCCATCCGGCGAAAAGAAGGAGAATAAGGCATATAGCCGTTGGATTGTCTTCAATTTACGACCAAATGAGATTGCCCGGATCATGAGCATCTGCAGAAACCTATGTTTATCGCCACCAGAGGGGCTAATGTCTATAACGCACATAATCTCTCGTATTTCCTTCAAAAGGAAGTGCCAATGGGTTCAGAAACTTGTCTGAAAAACAACGACGAATGATGTACTTTGACTTTGAGGGCCAAAAAGTCCTGCTTAAGGCCGAATTTGAGACTACTTGAGGCTTCCTGGCGCAAGAGGGGAGTATTTTCAGGATTCACACGCTCGCCGCGAGCAGTTTGAGTAGTTGTGGGTCCGACATGGACTCTGAATGACAAAGTTATGGCCGTTTTATTGAACATCGGTCCATTCTATGATAGTCCTTGAAAGAACTTCTTTTTCCCGTGACGCTTTTTTGCCTGACCGCCCCAAAATTTCTTGTCCTCTATAGTGGAGATCTTATTTCCACATATATATTGACCGATGCCAGGAATACCCTTTTGTTCTTAGATTTCACGCGCATGAGTTACAGTATGCCATCCGGCGAAAATAAGGAGAATAAGGCATATAGCCGCTGGATTGTCTTCAATTTACGGCCAAATGAGATTGCCCGGATCATGAGTGCAGAAACCTACGTTTGTCTCTACCAGAGGGGCTAATGTCTATAACCCACATAATCTCTCGTATTTCCTTCAAAAGGGAGTGCCAATGTGATAGAGGCAAAGGTGTCCGATCTTTCGATGAGATGGTGGCTATCGTTTTGGAGGAAGTCGACTTTGACGATCCGACTACGAACGTGCGAGGATGTCCTGCCTTAGCAATCGCTCAACCAACTCCGAGAGGTTATGGAACACGCCGGAGCACGATCAACCTGCCCACGAAGGTCTATTTCCTGCAGGTAAATGAAGAACAAGCAAGAAACTAAGATTGCAATCTGGATATTGTGAATATAAGAGGAAAGCTTTATTGATCAAGGTGGGGTTCTGTGACGCCTTTGTCTGGTCGTTGAACACAAACGAAGTACGCAAAGTTGCAGCTATGGCGAACTTTAATCTAAATAAAACCCAAAGTCTAAACGGTGCCCTAAGGTCTGTATATATGGAGGAAGAGGGGGGAATTTCGTGTCCCTTGGTGGAGGGGTCCGAAATCAACCCTATCTCTTGTTTCCCCACACATACGGACTCTAAAAATAGCCTATACTTATGTATTTCGAAATTATATGGGCCTGGCCCAATAATAAGGTGACACAACACCTAGAATAGCCTCGGGACGAAATTTATAAAGTGGCATCTTGTATATTTGATCCAAGGCTTCATGCACCCATTATGGTGGCTGCAAAGTCCTGAAATCATCACTTGTAACTCCGTTCTTGTTCCCCTTGCGCATGCCATCATCTCCATTCTTGTTCTTGCTCCATTGTTCATCCTTCTCCAAGCTAGGCCCTTAATGTAAGCAAAACAAATGTACCCAATTTAGGCAGCATCATATTCTCATGAACATTAGAATCATTACCAAGAAAAGAAAGTACCTGATAATTTAATTGGTGTGCGCGAGCTCTAGTAAATGGTCCAGTATATGTAGCAGTACGGGTTGTGGGTGTAGCAATGGTATTGATGTCCTCATGGTCCTCCCCTTCTTGAAATGAAGTCGTCCTCAACGGAAGCTCATATTCCTAACCCAAATAAGGCTTCAAATCTGCAATGTTAAAAGTGGGACTAACCCCAAAATCTGTAGGCAGCTCAAGTTTATATGCATTATCATTTATTTTCTCCAAAACATTAAAAGGACCATCAGCACGAGGCATTAGCTTTGATTTGCGCAAATCAGGAAATCTATCCTTACGCAAATGTAACCAAACAAGATCTCCAGGTGCAAACACAACATGTTTTTTACCCTTATCTCTAGTAAGTTTATATTTAGCATTCATACGCTCAATGTTTTCCGTAGTTAACTCATGCATTTTTAAAATCAATTCAGCATGTTGTTTAGCATCAAAATTAACCTTCTCCGAAGATGGAAGAGGCAACAAATCAATAGGCGCACGAGGTAGGAAACCATACACAACTTCAAAAGGGCACATCTTAGTAGTAGAATGCAATGAACGATTATAAGCAAATTCAATATGAGGAAAGCATTCCTCCCACATTTTCTTATTATTCTTCAAAACAGCCCTGAGCATAGTAGACAATGTTCTATTGACTACTTCAGTTTGTCCATCAGTTTAGGGGTGACAAGTAGTACTAAAAAGCAGTTTAGTCCCCAACTTAGCCCATAGACATCTCCAAAAGTGGCTAAGAAATTTAGTATCACGATCTTAAACAATAGTATTTGGCACACCATGCGAGCAAATAATTTCACGAAAGAACAAATCAGCAACATTAATAGCATCATCGCTTTTATGACATGGTATAGAGTGTGCTATTGTCGAGAATCTATCCACGACAACAAATATGCTATCCCTCCCCTTGTTTGTTCGAGGTAAACGTAAAACAAAGTCCATAGATATAGCATCCCAAGGAACTCTAGGTATAGGCAAAGGCATATATAAACCATGAGGATTGAGTCGTGACTTAGCTTTTTGACATGTAGTGCAGCGAGCAATAAAACACTCAACATCTCGTCTCATCTTTGGCCAAAAGAAATGTGTAGCAAGTACGTCCTCCGTCTTCTTCATGCCAAATTGTCCCATTAATCATCCTCCATGCGCCTCCTGCAACAACAAAAGACGAACGGAGCTAGCTGGAATGCATAGCTTGTTAGCATGGAACACAAATCCATCATTAACGACGAACTTGTTCCACATTCTTCCTTCTTTACAATTCTGCATTACATCTTTTAAATCCGCATCATGCACATATTGATCTTTGATGGTCTCCAAACCAAATATTTTGAAGTCAAGTTGTGAAAGCATAGTATAGCAACGAGACAATGCATCAGCAATAACATTTTCTTTTCCCTTCTTGTGTTTAATGACATAAGGGAAAGTCTCAATGAATTCAACCCATTTAGCATGTCTATGATTCAGTTTAGCTTGACTTTTAATATGTTTCAAAGATTCATGATCAGAGTGTATAACAAATTCTTTGGGCCATAAATAATGTTGCCATGTTTCTAAAGTCCGAACAAGAGCATATAATTCTTTATCATAAGTAAAATAATTTAGACTAGGCCCACACAATTTTTCAGAAAAGTATGCAACAGGTTTGCCTTCTTGTAATAACACCTCCTAATCCAATTCCACTAGCATCACATTCAAGCTCAAAAGTCTTATTAAAATTAGGAAGTTGGAGTAAAGGAGCATGTGTCAACTTATCTTTCAATACGGTGAAGGCTTCTTCCTATGCGGTACCCCAAACAAAAGGCACATCTTTCTTTGTAAGCTCATTGAGAGGTGCATCAATGGTGCTGAAATCTCTCACAAAACGCCTATAGAATCCAGCGAGGCCAAGAAAACTCCTCACTTGTGGTAGAGGCGAGGGCCCCGATCTTTCGATGAGATGATAACTATCGATTTTGTGGAGACAACTTTGACGATCCGACTACAAACGTGCAATGACGTTGCGCCTTAGCAATCACTAAACCAACTCCGAGAGGTTATTGACCACGCCGGAGCACGATCAACCTGACCACGAAGGTCTATTCCTGCAAGCAATCGAAGAACAAGCAAGAATATGATTAAGCAATCTCAATATTGCGAATATGGATGAAGTATTGATAAAAGTGGGGTTTCATAAGAGGCCTTGTTCTGGTCGTTGGACACAAACGAAGTACACGAAGTTGCAGCGATGGCTAACTTTTAACTAAATAAAACCCAAGTCTAAACGATGCCTTAAGGGCTATATTTATAGGGAAAAGAGAGGGGATTTCGTCTACCCTTGGCAAGGTGGGACTAAAACACCTCCTAAGTCATTTCCCCTACAATATGGACTCTAAAAATAGATTACATGGGCCTGGCCCAAAATAAGGTGGCGCAACACCATTCGTCCATCTTCTTGTATGTCATCATGGTGGCTTCAAAGTCCAGAAATATCCACTTGAATCTCTGTTCTTGTTCTCTTGGCACGCACCTTCATATCCGTGCTTGACGATGCTCCAATGTTCATCCTTCTTGTCAGTGCAAGGCCCTTCAATTGCAAGAAACACAAATGTATCTAAGTTAGGCAGCATCATATTCTCATGAACACTAGAAACATTACCAAGAAACGAAAGTACCTGATAATTTAATTGGCGTATGCGAGCTCTAGAAATTGTTCCAAGAGGTAAAACAACAGGGGATATGGGTGTAACTGCGGTAGCTATGTCCTCATCATCCTCCCCTTATTGAAAACAAAGCCGTCCTCGGCATTGCTTAGTCTGAAATGTGGCTAACAAAAGAGATAAGGTGTATACGTTGTATATGTATATGTCATCCATTTTTACCGATCTCGGTTGGGGCACATGTGACATGGTTATACAAGAGCACCCTTCAAAAGTCGTGAAATATAAAGCTAATATATTATCACAAGAAGTCAAAGGCATGAAAATATTGCAACTTAGTTTGCACGCATAAGTGAAGCTCTTACTCATGAAAAGATTGACAATGCTTATCATTAAACCATCCCAATATTGATGAACCATCACCAAGATTAGAGGTCATATCAAAATGATTAAACATTAGCACAATTATTTTCAAACAAATTTGATCCAAATTTGAGTTATTCCCTGATTCACATGGTTCTTTCGCATCAATAGTTAATTCAATGGGTTCACTCGAAATTGTTTGATCACATGGAAAAGTCAAATCATCAACAGAGTCCTCTAAAATAGCTGGTTTGATCAAAGTAGTAGGTAGCTCATCGCATTGTGCATTTAAATTAACAAGGCATTCATCATACTCATGTGGAGGTGGAAGATTAATACCTTTGTCATTACCTACTATAGTTAACTCAGATGATGTAGGCACTCTAGGTGGCGACAGGTCACGTAGTGGAGGTGATGTAGTGCTCACAACAATGGATGTTGTTGTCATAGTAGGCGCAGTGGTGGAAGGAACAGCCATCGCAACTTTTGGGATTTGCACCTTCCGCTTGTTTGTCTTCTGGGCAACATGTCTTGTTATCTCCTATCCAGCTTTGCAAGCAAGACGAAAAAAACGGTCCATAGGATAACACTGTTCATGAATTAGTATCTCCTGAATGTCATGGCTTAATCCTCCCAAAAATCTATCCATAAAAGCATCTTCAGTTTGTTCTAAAGAGGAATGCAACAAGGTAGTTTGTAAATCATCATAATATTTGGTTACAGTGTCACTACCTTGTTTTAAATGTTGCAAGTTTTTAATCATGTCACGAGTATAATAAGTGGGGACGAATGTATGTCGCATGACAAGTTTCAAATTATACCAAGTAATAGGTATATAATCAGGGTAAAACCGACAATATTCACTCCACAAAACTAATCAGTGAAAGAACCAACCGTAACCTTAACTTTTATACGTTCATCAAAATTAGGGGAAGCAAATATACTATTTATGTCGAAGTCCCATTCAATATATAAAGCAGGTCTAAAACGGCCATTAAATGATGGTATAGAAACATTAACCTGATCATGTGCATTTGGTGTTTATGCACCTCTCATGATCGTTGTGGAATTTACATAGGTGGTGGTACGTCTCCCGCGATCGACAAAGCCCATTAATTGATTCTAGATCCTGTCATGATTAGTAGAAACAAGAAACAAAATTCAAAAATAATGTTCCTATAACTACTAGGATGGGGTGGTAAAACGCTCACAGTAAGGCAAATATCAATGTCTTACAAGTTCTTACCATGCAGCAGGCGGTGATCGGCAACCCGCGGTGTTAAGTAACTCCAAAATTTGGGTAAAGCGATTGCCAGGCGAATGTATGGATACACGGTGTAGAAATATGTGGAGCTGGGTTGGCTTTATATATGTGGAAAAAAAATGCTACAACCACGTTAATTAATGCAAGCTTAAAATTCGTTCAAAGTGATCGAGTGCTGGTCCTAGGCTAGACTGTACTAGAGACGCGAGCCTAAGACATAGAAGGATTCACGTAAACACTTGACGAATGGATGTGCATGCATAAGCAGGAAGCAACCAGAAAAAAATGGGCGTACTGAAATTGTTGATTTTTTTTGCTGTCCTGATGATCTATCTCTCTGTAGTGCTGCACACAACCACCCTTTTTTGTTAAACCAAATGGCCTACTACTCCCAGTGCAAAACGATAGCACGTGAAACTTTTGTTTCCTTTCTTTCCTAATTCCTTTCTCTCAGAAAAAGAACTGCATGGGCTGTTTTTTTAGGAAACACAACTGAATCAGCCAAGAGACTTTTTGAACTCGAACGTGAGGACCTAGGCAAAGTCCACATGCACTTTCCTTTTTTTTCAATCTCCTTCCTTTATTCTTCCTCTACTATTTTATTTAATTTCTCCTCTCTCTTTTTTGGCTGATTAGACTTGCCCTTTTTTCTTCTCTTTGAATACCTTCCAAACTTGGAAACAGATCTGCACTTTATTGTTAATCGATGCAAACCTGCAAAACCAGTCAGGTCTTTCCTTCTTTATTTTATTCCTTTCCTAATTGAACTCTCTCTCTCTCTCCAAAACGTACTCAACTCTTTTTTTTTTACAATATCCAAAACTTCCAACGCAAGTGTTTTTCCTTT